>NW_009188275.1:0-37221 GCF_000690835.1 Fulmarus glacialis | reverse complement strand
GGGCGGGGGGGGAAAATCAGTAAGCATTAAAATAACTTTTACTATAGATTCAACACCCACATTTCAATCTTTTTGGACATCACTTTTCAACAATAAACACCATGTCACAGTATGCACTACAGAATTTCCCATCCAACCAACTTCTCTTTATTCTGCTGTTTTAAAGAAAACATACTATAATTGATTCATTTTAAGTGTTGCCTCTAAGCAGACATGCAGCAATTATCAGGTATCTTGGTAAACTTTACAGAATTAACAGCAACAGCAAAAGTATTTACATATGCATCCTTTAAATCCTCGTGACTTCTAGGAACTAGATTGCAGAAGTCTGTTCTACAAGTAATACAGATATACCCTAGGGCATAACCAGAAGATACACAAAACAAAGTATTAGCCTTTCCTTTTAATAGTGTGACACTGAGAAATGGACAAGTAAACAGAGCAACTAGCAGACACAACTATCTCAAGTTATCCACATGCCTTCTGACTGTCATGCTACCTGATGCAATTTTCACAGCAAACGAGTGGGTGGAAGTCAGGAAGAGGTGCTTTCATTACAGTCTTGAGTGTCCCATCCAATGCTGCTGGTTTTTTTGTTTGTGGTTTTCTTTTTTTTGGGGGAGCGGGGGGGTGGAGGTGGGGTTGGGTTGTTTGTTTGTTTGGGGATTTTAAGATAATTAACTTTATATTCACTTATGGATATCTTGGGTAAACTATGGAAAGATTCTTTCCCACCACCCCAACCCCCCAAACTGATGTTTTTGTTTTAAAAATCAAGTAAACTTCTTGTAGTTAATCTTAGTTTTGTTAGGAAGCAGCCAAAATCAATTTTAAGACTATCTACACTGTGATAGCATAATTTCTTTTTTCAACGTTTTCAGGTTTTTTAAAATAAACACCAGAGAAAAGAAAAGGCTACAGACTAAGAAAAATTAAATGCTTTATCTCTTTTCAGACCTGCTCTTAAAACAGGGTCAGGAAACATAACAATCAGGTTAATATAATAAGTCAGTGTTCAAATTCTTGCATATGCCCAAGCATGGATACATGGCTACATACTATTTTCAGCAGATGGAAAAAGGGGAAACCACACCCTTTAAAAATATAGGAGAAAAAACATTATGCTTCTATGACAACATTTATACAGCGGCATACTCATTCTTAATTCAAATTCTAATGCCTGTGTTTTAATTAAACACGGGGTAGGAACAACTTGAAAAGACGACAGACAAACATTGAAAGATGTACAACCTACCTTTTCCCATGCAGACATGACAATCCATAATGAAAAAAAACCCAAACCCAGTCTTTAAACCAGACCAAAACCCATACTTTACTGTTACACTGGATTTCAGCCAAACAAGAACTGACAGCAGTGCAAATGAAAGAATATGGATTCAATGCTCTTGCTACAATGCATCCTGCTCTAGTGACAGATCACCTGGACTCGCAGCTTGCAAAATTGCCCTCCCCCCGCCCCCGTAAATTTCAAATACATTACTTTCAAAAATGTGAGTTTATAGATATTGGCTCTGCATTAATTTATAATTCAGAATTCATTTATATTTCTTAAGCATCAGCTTGATGTGGTTTGTATATTTACTTTGAAGAAAAAGAAACCAGAGATTTTCACTGATGCAGCAATACCATTTTAAAGTAAAAATGACGCCCTGCTGCTTCTTGTATTAGCTTTGATTAGAATCCAGCTTTTAACCTATGGTTTTCCTTCTAGACTAAAAGATTGTGTTTTGAAATAAGTTGTCTCAGCATCATCTCCAGCACGTTCCAAACAATACCCCAACGCCACTGCTTCATCACCAAAAGCACTTGGGCCTTAGTAGAAGAGAGAACCAGCAAGGAAACAAATGTGAAACCTGTCAACAGATTTATCTTAGTCAATTCAACTTCTCCTAAGGGAGAAGTTTATCAAAATCTGGAGATTCTGTTCATGCTTATCTCCATTACATTTATTCCCTTCATGCTTCATATTGTGCCTCAAATATCCTCAGGCAATTACATGGGTGAAAACTGACACGACTCCTGATCTACAACTAGTATTTTAAAACAAAAAATAGTCATACATCCAGTGGAAATTATAGGCCTGATGGTGCATTGGAGTCTTTCCCATGAACTCTCCTTGTCACGTAACTGTCAAAAAATCTTTTTCTGTCTTTGTTCCTCAGGAGCATATTACTTCTCCCAAAGTAATACCACATCAGCTCCACAAATACGAAAAATGATTTTCTTTCTCAAGAACATTTTATTAGGAACAGTTCCACTTCAAACATTTATCTTGGATTCTGCTTTTGTTTCTTGAAGGGATACAGCCTTATAACCTGACCAGTTTTTGCAGCCATCACATTTTAACAGATAGACTTTCCCTCCAGTTTTAAACTAAGCAAAAGAAAAATGTATCACATAGATATTTCCCAGAAGAGCCTTTAATAAGACCTATTAACATAACCCATGATCATACATACTCCCTGTGAAATTAGAAGTTGAATACAACTTACTTATCTCTTAATATCACACCTTCTATACAGGCACCAAACAAAACTATACAGGAGAGATCTATTACTGAGACTGAAGGAAGATTACACTATAAATAATACATAGAGAGAGAAAAACCACCATTTTTCACCTAGGGATGAAATGAAATGTCCATGATAATGAAGTGGAGATTTTTTGTTGTTTTGTTTGTTCCAGTTGTTTTTTTGTTCTGGTTGTTTTGTGTGGGGTTTTTTTTGGTTTTGTGGTTTTTTGTTTTGTTTTAATTCTTCTCTGCTACAACTTTTTAGTTTATGTTCTCTACGACTGCATTTGATGCACAGTTGATTTGTGAAGTATTAGAAGTAGCCAGTTCATGCATCATGCAACAGAACAGGTATTTTCTCATACAAATAAGCATTTGTGTCTTCTAGAACAATTTCTATTGCTGGTAGTTTGCTTTAAGATTTTCACTGGTCATGCTGGATATAACAACAAAGCAATCTGCCAACTGAAGCATGATGCTAAAAACTTAACTAAAACCATCAATTATATCTTGGAATTTGAAGCACTAGTAGAATATAGAACATATATATAAAAGTATTTATATACACAAATAAAATTTGATATATTTTAAATAATATTTATAAATAATATTTACGTTTTAGACAAATACAAAATATTTCTTTTCAGTTTAGATTTCATTCATTTTATACTCAGGCAACTAATGAATTTTCAATGAAAAAACTATACTGTTATACCTACAGAATGCGCACTAGAAAAAAAAGAGTCACAGCATAAAGGATACAAATAAAAGATGTAGTTGAAATAGCCAAAATTGTTCCAGTAGGAATAGATTTCTGAGCATCCTTAAGATCTCCAGATCTGTTTGAACCTGCCATAATACCTTAAAAAGAGACCAAATTTATATGTCATAAAAATAATTACTACTAACTCCATGTAAATAACTAATAGAATAGGAACATTTAACTTCAAGCCTGATTTAACACATCATTAGCAATGGAGCAGAATGTATTATAATCCTGCACAAATCCTCAATTTATACCTTCATTTTATTCACAGATTTGTGTAACCACCCATTGTTGACTGAACAAATTCCAGACAGGTCAGGAAAGAAACATATGAAAAAATTATTTTTCAAATACAACTTCAGAATTGTTTTTAAAATGGGGAAAATATAAAGGAGTAGCAAAATGTTGGGGATGAATGTTATAAACTAATGGGGATTTAGCAATTTTAGCCAGTGTGACCAAATGCACTAACTTTCTACTAAACAGACCATACAAAATAAGATATGCAAGCAAATCAATAAACTAAATAATAAAAATATAGAAACAAAAAAGAAAGGAGCAGGCAGGAAGTACAAGAAGAATGGTTAGGAAATCACATGTACACATCCCAGTTCGAATCTAACAGGAGAACAAAAAAATATTTTCTAGCACATGCTGTGACAGGAGGGAGAAAATCATACAGTAACTAATTCTGCCATCTTTCCTAGAATTGCCCTGACCAGTGTTGGAAGCAAAAACATGGAAGCTAATATCAAGATGTTCCAGTGCAAAAGCATTGTCAAACTCCATGCAGTGAAACCCTACCCACAGGCTCAGATATGATGAGATGTTGATAAAAGAGCCTGAAGTAGTGAAATGGGAATAATGTGGGACAAGAATACGAAGGGACACCTCCGCCTGGCGTTCTACCAGCAAACACTGCTGCAACTTCGTATCACAGCTCTGTTCTGTTACTTGATATTACAATTGCTTCAGCTGGGACTTTTGAAGAAAAATATCTCAGGTTATTTCAGTCAAATGTGACCTGAGGAAAATGATATACAAACTAAGCTAATCATCAAGCTTGACAAATAGTCTCTACTAGTTACAGTTGCAAAAAAAATTGGACATTTAAACAAGTCACAGGCAGTTTACAGCTTGAATACCTGAAACAATTATCTTAATATTCAACTGTTCTTTCATTCATTTGAGGATTAAAATATTATAAAGGTATGCATCGTATTTTGAATAAGCATTTAGTAACACACAGAGCTTTTGTTTTCTTTCCAGACATAGAAAATGGCACTTAAATGGATTCCTTGTTTAAGTCCTATAACCCCCTAAAATAACCAGCCACCAGCTATGTCCCTCTAGCACCAGAAAGTTTTAGGTACATAAAACTTGGACACACAGACTAGCAATATCATGTGTCATCAATAAACGTTCACACACACACAAAATAATCTTTTTTCAGCTCATGAGTACACACGCTCACTCAAAAATAGTTGTATCTACCTGTCACAGATGGGAAATAAATCCCTACAAGCATTGTGAAGTAGGTCATGATGTCTGTAAAAACATAAGGGAGTCCACCCATTTTTGTCTCTTCTGATCCAGCAACTGATGGCTGACCTTTTTTCTCAACTATTGATCCTTTTTCTGAATAGGTACTCCACAGATTATCTACGAGGGGGGAAAAAAAACCAAGAGCCAGTATCATCTCTGTTTCAGGACATTAAGTAGTAAGAATGCAATAATCTTATGAATCAGATCGCTTTTTCTTACACAAAAATTATGATGTTTCCCAACATTTCCTTATAAAGCCAAGAATGCAGCAGCAATACAATCAATACCAACTGTAACTGTTGGACATTCCCCCTCTATGCCAGTAGAAATGCAGTAGTGTATGGGAGGCATCACACAAGATTTTCTCTTCCATTAAAGAAAGATTTAGTTATAGAATTAAATTCCAGTATATTTGTAGAATGTCCACTTACATTGCATGGATGTATGGACGTATTATCAGGAATTGTGAAAAAATAAGGAAACTATTATCTCCAGGTTCAGGCAATCTTAGCATATGTCCATATTTCTTGTTCTTATATTTTGAGGAGCAGGTCAAAAAAGAAATGCTAGTTAGCAGTAACTTGAGTTCTTTGAGACCTGCTGTACAGAATAACCCTGGAACAACAGTTCAGGACTCAGCTGTTCATGGTGAAGGTATTCCACACAGTGACAAAAGCAGAGTAACCAGACTTCAGAAGACAACTGATAAGCAAAAAAAACCAAAGCAAGCAAAAATCAGCAAAACGTGGCTCAAATTCCCCAACATACTAAGGATACTTCTTCGATGAAGATCGACAGGTCAAAAACCAGTAGCTTTTGAGAGCTTACATTTGTGGAAACACTGGTTGTGCCCCTTAACAAGATGGTGAGAACATCCAACACCGATTCTTATTTTAAAATGAGACAAGTTGTCCTATCACATGTGAGGAAACAAAGTAGATACTCTCCCTCCCTGTCAAAGAGTCAAAGATTTTACACCACAGAAGTGAACAATTCCCATGGACTGCCAGGATGATGGATCCGATAGCGAATTTTTAGCCATTCAGTACAACTTATGGGAATTCTTAAGTATTAAGAATTAAGTATTCTAAGCCTTCAAAATAGCAAAACGTTAACTTGAGCACAATAGGAGATGGACTCTGAATCTCCATAAGTGGCCAAAGATAGGGTACTCATATCCAGATTTGTAACAGAAATCGTACAATTGGTAAGCATATATGGAAACATGCATGAGAAACATAAGAGACAGCAGAACAAAGATTAAAAGGAAAGTAAGTATTAACTGCTACAGAATGCTATGTGTGTTAGTTAATTCAAATGAAGAAGAATAACAAACTGATCTAGAGATAAGACCGAAGCCACAAAAAGAAGAGTTAAGGAAACAAGAGAATTGTAAGTTTCAGGAATTTTAGCAAAGATTTGAGTGACATAAAATAAGACAAGATCTCCAAATTAGTATCCACTCCCTATGGAGCATAAAAAGAAAGTCCAAAAATCAGTTTGTCATTGCCTATCAAAAGCACTAAATACTTAATGAGAACTCAACAGCCTGTGTCCTTTATTCAGTATGACACAGAATTGACAATGGCCTGAGCACTCCAGTGCATTTCATTGTGGAAGTGTGCATGCCAGCACGAGTGGGTAAAGTCAGCTTAGAGATTTTATAAAACATAAATCACTTTCCCCTTTCATAAGATGTCACACAGAGCTTTGTTACACTAATTTTCCTATGCTCATTTTCCCAAAAGTGATAATCCAAGTGGACTTGAAAGTTAGGGTGAGGAAAAAGGGTCACTTTTCAGAAGAGTCCACACATTTGTAGGGAGATAGGTTTCCCTTCTAGGGCCATTCATGGGTTGCTGAGGCTCCTCTAACAACATTTAGGGACACATAAACAAGACCTGGTACCATGTATCTAACCCAAAAACATGCTACCATGAAGCAGGATGATGTTGATGAAAGCTATTTCCAGAATTATTTCATTATTGTTAGGGCCACAATCATGGGCATGTTTGGTCAGCTATTTGTAGAATGATTTATTATTGTTAGGACAACATTCATGGAAGGCGTACAAGAGATGCATACTTACTGTATACAAGTGCCCAGTAAATGGTGTGAGGACTCAGCACACGCTTCCTGAGACACCCAGGCATGATATCTGAGTATTCGCAACTCAAGAAACTTACATGTGCAGAGTCTGCAGCTGCAAAGTCTTCACACAAAGCAGAACATATGCCACCAGTGAAGGAAAACCCTCCTTGAGAAATCTTTGCCAGTCAAGTTCAAGCTTACATTAGGTATCAGAATGTGTGCTCACACTCAGTAAGCAGGACAGGTGATCCATTTAATTTAGTCTTAGCATTACGTGACACTAGGATAGTGAAATGCACTTTTATACAGTAGTGCTAGTTCAAAGAAATGTTAATCAGTGAACAGAACCAGAGCACATTTTTTCAAAAGCAGAAAAATTGGTACTCAGCCTGAAACCTCCAAGACCTGAGATGCTAACTATGAGTTTACCTGAAATCTTGCTACCCAAGGACTGAAAAATGACAAACATAAGGCCAACTTTTTAAAAGAGTTTCAGAGAGATCCAGAAACTAAAGGCTCCCAAGTAGCATCTGCACATGAACAGTTGATAGCAACAATAGCAATAGATAGAGCAGTAAACACATGGGTGTTACCTTTGAGTTCTGACAAAACCAGCATCTATTCACAGTTTTTTCTTGAGTTTTGAGAAACTGGGGAAGTCTTAGCACAGCTTTTGTAAATGAAAGTTGTCAGAAATATTTAAGTTCCATGGGGGAAACATAAATGAAGGCAATCCACTTAATTCAGTCCACCTGGATTTCCCACATTTTTGAAAGATTCCTTACCCAAGGAATCTATAGTAGCCATGGGATAAGAGAAAAACTCCTCACATGGATAAAAAATGGTTCAAAGATAGAAAACAACAGGTAAGAGTAAATGTAAATACAGTTTTATAATGCAGGAAAGCCACCAGGAAGCTTCCACAAGGATCAGTAGCAGGATATAACCAGTGCTTTCTAGAACACTCAGCCTGGAAAAAGGAGCTAGTAGCAAGATGAGAAAGCTTACTGGTAATACAATGAACATTGGAAGGCGTATCCCTCACACTGATCTTTCAGCAGACCCTCAATGGTTGTTAGAGATATTAGATTTACGTGACAGTAGAATAGTGAAATGCACTTTTATACGGTAGTGCTAGTTCAAAGAAATGTTAAATCAGTGAACAGAACCAAAGCACATTTTTCCAAAAGCAGAAAAATTAGTACTCAGCTTGAAACCTCCAAAAGCAAAACAGCAGTTTAAAGCTTACACTGTAGCAAAAAAATTAGAACATACAGTTGTCTTCTGAGCTGATGCAGGAAATTTTAAAAAATATTTAGTAAAAACTGTAGATATGCGTGTGGTAATTACAAAATGCATAGAACAAACCCTAAGTCATGTTTCTTGTAACAAACATTTCAATCAAAAAGAATTTCATTTTTCATTGAGGAAATTGAGTGATTTTTTTTAAACATACAAATTTAGATTCAGAGAAGCCTATGCTTCATTTAGTATCTTTTTATGTATTTGTACACTTCATATTTGATATTTTAAACTGAATTACTATGGCAGTATGATTGCCTAGTGTCCCTATGTAGAGCTGCATATTTATACAAATCAAACCTTATTTTAAGGGGAAGCAGGGGAGAGGTATCAGAACACCCATTTCATCCCCAGAAACATTCTTTGTTTGTATACAATACAATCCATTACGTGTGAATGAATCTTATGACCCAGTGCAACTGGAATCCCAAGCTGCCAGAACTGTACAGGAATGTAAACAGAAGAAAGTCTATACACTTTGTAGAACATCTCCTGTCCAAATGCTAGACTAGAAGCTAGAAAGACTGCTTTTCTCCAAACCTATCACTAACTTGCTGTATCACATTGGACAAGCCACAGGACTTCATTCCTTAATGCACCACCTGTAAATTGGAAACAAGTTCTCCCTCAGGAGAGTTTGAGAATGTATTAATGAAAAGCTTATTGAAATAAGTGTATCTGGCATACAAAAGAGCTAAACACTTTAAAAAAAAAATCAGCTGTGATAAACACTTTCCTACTTCATTTTTTTGATAGAACAATGGCTTTTGAAAGAGTGCCTATAAAACTCCAATGACCCCTAAATTAAAGCATTTTATACCAAGCTTCTAAAACCAGATGGAAACCTTATAGGAAGAAGCATGCTCCAGGTAGCAATTTTTCACACAAACAGATTAGAGCTAAAGAAGCAGTGACAGGCTAGACCACTACATTACTGAACAGCTACAGGCCAAATTAATAATGTCAAAAAATTGTTAAATCACAGTGCTTTCCAACTTACCAGTTAGAACTCCACTCATTATTCCTGGAATTCCTTGAATTTCTGTTACATTATTGAGACTAAAGTAGTCATCACATGTAGCATTAAGCAAAGAACTATCACAGAATAGGCGCCACAAGGTTGTAGTCTTTGTTTCATTATTGCTTTCAGTAAATTTGGCACAGACATCAAAGCTGCGTTTTGACAATGTACGGTTTCCAAGGAGACAGATACTATAAAGAAAAAAATAAAAACAGTGATCCTTCAATATAGTGGTGTGCATTTTTTGACCATTAGACTTCTTCAGAAACCTGTTATTTATAGTACCTATCTTATGGCCTATACTACAGCCACTGAAACAGTATATGGTCTCTGCATATAAAACTATCATAAATAATCTTTAAAACACCAATCAAACACTTCTACTTTAAGGTATTAATAGCTATTTTGCCTTCTAATTTATTCCTTGGAAAATACAATCAACTCAAGCAGCTTGGCCACTAAGTAACAGAGATCATGACTCATTCAGTGCTACAAGAAAGAAGTGAAATTAAGTGATACTTAAAATAACAATGAGCCTGACCAGGAAAATACAAAACTAAGATTAAGCAAGTATGTCATGCCCTTTTCTAGCAAATAAATATTTCAGATGGCCCTCAAAAATATTAAAATCCAAAAGGTAGGAAATAAGCCAGAAGGGTTAAACAGCAAAATTTAAAAACATTGATGGGAGTACAAATTAAAGAATCACATAGCGGGGAGCAATTAAAACACTCAGAAATGAAAGAAAATTAGAAAACTCTGAACAGTTTGCAAAAAGCAAATTCCTAACAGCAAACAATGTTAAGGATCTAGGAACATTTCTTTGTTAAGCTACAGAAAAGATGTTTAGGAGATATGTATTCCAGGCTTGCTTAATAATGAAGTGATATATAATATCTATGAAGATGAAAGAAGGAACATCAAATAAAACATTCGTGTTCAACAGGTAAGTCAAAGGACACATAGTACACATCTAATACTTCTGAAGGAGCTCAGTTAAGCAGCTGACAACAAACAGTAAAAACGTACCACTTAGCATTAGAACAAGTATACTAAGCCAAGCAGAATATTGACCTAGTGCAATATCTTGTTTCTGATAGCAATTAAGAGTAGATGCCTCGAGAACAGTACAGGACACCAGTACGGCTTCAGGAAATGGCATCACATGGAAGTTGAGCAGATTTAACAGAAAGCTACTTCTAAAAAGATCTTGCCACTTGCCTTGCTCATTTTTCTTTTTAATTGCTATTGATTTGGTGACCCTATAGCAGAAAGGTGAGTTGATTCAACCCATGGAAACTTCTTCCAGTTTGATTCAACTGGGAGATCATGAGGTAAACTATTTTTACTATCTATACAATGGCCAAACCTAACAGAGGTTAGCGATGCCAACCTAACCAGCTAAGTGGAAGCTGATCTTTCTACAGACCAGCTCACCACATTAGCTTTACCATAATATAAAGCCACACTTGAGTTTCTCATTTTGAGGCAGACTGGCCAAAATATGAACAATTATATTTATTGGAAGATAACCTTTCTTTATTCCCCTCCCCCCCAACAATAATATATCACAGCAGCAGCCACAGATGAGGTTTCCAGGAACTTGGTAATAAGTCTTACCTATGCTACATATCCAGATAAACCCTCTTTTACCTACATAGATGACTAAAAGATTTAAGTATTTCCCTACCGGAAGTTACAGTTTTTAGAAATTCAAGTTTTCTTCAGAAAAATTTCAATTTTGAACACATTTATTTTTTCAATAGAAGACTTGATATCATTTTACAATACAGTCCACAAATACCAGCAATTTAACACTCAATTTGCAACCATCAACATTTCAAAGTATTATGGAATCTGTAACTATCATACAGCAAAGGATAACTTCAGTCCTGCATAACAGATGGTACTTCATAACAAAAGTTACCAGGCTATTCTGCTAATGTTAAGCAGTATCATTTCGTTGTCTCTCCAAATAGAAAAAGATGCCCAAAAAAGCAACTCACATACTGGTAACTGGACAAAAGAAATAATTCTTAGTGAGCTAAGAGAGGTACAAGCTAAAAGGTGTTCAAAAGCAATATGCCATGTGTGACATTTGATTTTATTAATAAGAAGGTAGAAAGCCTCCACAAACACAAGTGAATTTAACACTGCAATGTCTCCATTTTAAGTAGGGAGAAGTGGAAGTTTCAAGAATTTCCTCATGACGAAGAAAGTTTGAAAGTATGTTTCTTTCATAACTATGGTTCATAGCTACAATGCTTTCTTGAATTTTTTACTTTATTCTATAGATTTTTAGTTGAATTCTTTAGATAAAGCAGCTATGTTTACTGTCAGCAAAAACCACCTTCCTGTTCTTTAGGTGTTGATGGAAAAACAGCCAGTAACTTTAAGTACCAAAGAATATTTTCCAGAGTGTCATGTCTTATGAATGATGAGAGAAAGACTCAGATAGGTAACTCAGAATAACAAACGAGCACATAATTGCCTAAAACACATAAAACCCACAACTGAAGGCAATGCGCTTGTATTTTGAAGTTTAGCTTAAAACGTGAAATGTAGCTATTCCCTCCCCTGACTTTTTTTTTTTTTAAATAACCCACACTACCTAAAGATATTCACTTACGGAAAGTCAGGTGGGTCAAAAGCAGTCTTAATAACTCCAGCATATATGGCAATGATGGAAAGAATCACACAGGCAAGGAAGACCAGTGCAAGTTTGTTGACATACTTTACTCCCACAAAAACTACTATGGCCATCAGAATGATAATACATGTTCCATAAACTCTCATGTTGTTCAGCATAGCCTCTGGTTCTTCGCCAACCTCTTCTGCTTTAAATATAGCAGCGCTTGGAGAAATGTAGGTCTGCAAGAGATACGGCAAACTATCATACATGTAATAACAAACATTTTATTAAGAAATCATTTACTTAAATTTCAAAATTTAAACTTCTATTACAAGATCAGTTTTATTCTTTCACAAACCAGTTCAACCAGATGACATGGGCATTTAGAAAGTGCAGAGGTAAAAGGAAGGGGGAGGCAGGGATGAAGAAAAACGAGTTTTGAGAATGAGGTACTGCTTTTGATCCAGCTTCTTCGCTCCTTTTAAAAAGTTTCTGCTCCTCAAA
Source organism: Fulmarus glacialis (assembly GCF_000690835.1). Lineage (NCBI taxonomy): Eukaryota > Metazoa > Chordata > Aves > Procellariiformes > Procellariidae > Fulmarus > Fulmarus glacialis. The sequence goes on along the minus strand of NW_009188275.1, from coordinate 24,827 downwards.
TTCATGTCTCTGCCAGACAGGAAAAACCACTAAGGACCTGGGTCTGTGTGTGTGCATGTGCGCGCTATTGACAAAAATTAAAAGAAAAAACCAAAACCAAAAACTAGCTCAAACACTCAACTCAAATCAGTTATATCCTCAGATTCATTTGAAGCATTTGCTGATTAATAATTCCATTAATTGAAACAAAATATGAAGAGTCAAACAAAAGCATAATAAAAAACTAAAAATGTTTTCAGTACTATAGCCTCTGCACTGTATTTCATAAAATTTGAACAAAGATACTTTAAACATCATACCTTGAGAAATGTTTTATCGTGAGTTTACCTTAATTTTTAATCTGAAGTTGCAACAGCACAATTTAAGATTAGTGTGACAAAGCTTAGTCCTGTGCTAAAACAGACAATTTAAACTACTGTAATTTCAAACAGGATTCTTACAGATCTCAATTTCATATAATTTTGTTCTAGGTTCTACCTGAAAAGAAGTTGGAAGCACAGCTTATAGGACTTATACTGAAAAATGCAAATGAAAAGACAAACTCTGATCTATAGTTATGAGACATTTGTGTACTACACTAGATGATAAAGATATCTTTATTCCTTCTTCTAACACCTTTACAAAAAAATCTCTGCTCAGCTGTTAGGGGAGTATTGGGGCTTGAGGCAACTCCACTCCTTTAAAACAACTGCTAAACTGACTATCCTTGAATAATTAACTAGTAAAGGCAAGAATAAACTTTGAGCAGGAGACTATCCTGATATGTTCAGAACCAAAATCCAAAAATAGACATAGGCAATTTTTTACTAGTATTTTCTTTAAATTTAATTAATTAAATTAATTTTATATTAAATTTAAATCTAGTAAATTAATATTTACTAGAATGCTAGAAGAGATGAAAATTGTCATATCACTATGAAAAAAACAAAAAAACAAAATGAAAAACTGATTACAGGTAGAGTATTTACATACTGTTATTAGAAAATCCTACATAGTGATGTTGCACAAGTATCAGGCTTTGTATGGAAGTACTCCAAAAAGTCTTCTTGTATGCTTCGTTGCCCTGCTGTTCACAGCCTTTGCTGGGAAAAGCCACAGGCAGACGACTGATTTCTGCCCCTCCAAATAATCCATGTCCCAGTGGAAGAAAAAAACAAACAAAAAAATCAATACTTGTGCCTTGTGGCTATGACAGGGGTCTGTTCTGAGGTCTTCTGCCAGATATGACATCCTGGGAGGCTTTTTACTTTGAATTCCATAACTGAACCCCATACATGTTTATTAGCAATACATAAAACCAGCATGACTTTTAAGCAGGGAGAACAGTGCACCAAATCCAATCCACAATGTGACACATCCACACAGTGTTGTTAATATAGATCAGATCTCACAAGCTAGCAGTAATGAGTGAGGACTATCTCTGATTTCAAATCCAGGCTTTTTTGAATTTATGACATGGGTCATAGTAAATAGCAAGAAGGAAGAATTCTGAAGTACCTCCTGTGCATATCTGCACAGTCTCTGATATGATGACGAATAACTGTCTAGCCCCTCCTGGATGAGGCAAAGCCACAGTATTTGGGCCATTGCCACACAGGCAGTCTTCCACAGCATCTTTACAGGAATATGAAATTTCAAAGCCAGTAGTCTGAAAAGGAGGAAGTGGGATAGATTCTTAATTCCTGCCTCACAGGAGATACGCCCTTCACGTCCTCCGAAACCTTTCATTGGGCAGCAGCTTTCCCCAGTGCACGTGGCAGTGCCAAGCACTGTAGAAGCCGAAAAGTTTCTGTGACTTATCCTGGGAATGCTCATCTGATGCCAAGCCCACAGATTTTCATTTGCAAGGAGAGGAGCCCTCCTAGACCTTAAGAAAACATGGCTTAAAAGGACTTATACCATACTGACCTAGCGTAAGCAGCTCTTCCAACAGAAATGTAGAGCCCCTAGGTGTGTTGACTGCTTACTATAAAGTAGTTGCCAGATTTAAAATCTTATAGTCATGATCTCAGACTAGAACAGTAAAATGGAAAATTAATTCCAGTAGATACAAAGTAAGTGGAAGCTCCCCTGAAGAGCTCACTAAAGGATTCAGGGCTCAAAGGCATATATCTTGTTTCATTTTTCCCAGGCTGTATATTGAGAAGTTACAGCAAGAAGACAAAAAAAAAAAAGTTAAGACAAAGGATGAGTAATACCATGAAATCCACATTCTTGTTAAAACTCGAGAGTCACAAGTAAAGGAACCAAAACCTTCTTGTGTTAGATGAATAAGACTTCATTCAGAGTTGAAAAGGGAGACTCCAAAGCAAAAAAGATAAACTGACTCTCAAGATGGAATCTTTAGCTTTTCAATTCCAAGTCTAAGATGACCTAAAGGAAGTGCTATGTGCCTCTGCACACTTTTGTTTGGAAAAGGAGAGGAGGACATACAACACAAAAGCAGCGTAATATATGGATCAAACTTTTTGCAAGTTTGCTGTGGTGCACCATGAACATATGCAGACAAACATTTAAAGAAGAAATTAATTCCTTCACATCTGTAAATAAACTATTTTTTTAAACTAAAATAACTGATTTAGCATCACTAAATCCAAATGACATCTCAGAGCCCCTAAAAATAGGCATTGTCAACTATGATTTAATCTGCAATCTAATGTGACATTTCACTAAGGACTGCACTGTTTCTTGTGGCATTTTTTTGTCGCTTTTGATACAAAAGTTGTAGTTTTAAATTGGTACAAAAATCACTGAATTAAATCTTAACATGTCTCCAAAGTCTACCTGTTGATCCGATGTTCTTTTCTGCAAAATCTACTGAAATATTTCCTATTTATTTTTCATGTCCAGTTTATATCTCCAGTTTGGTCCTATACCTTTAGTTTTGGAATTTTAGGTATGTCTTACTAAAATTAATATAGTTTTCCTTGCAACTCTGTAAGTGTACAGTAGCACAGGCATAATTTATGGGACATTTGATATTCGGAACATGTTATGAAAAGGTGACAACAGATATATTGCATCTGGTACAAATTAGGAAGTGTCAGTTACCGAATTCTGTTTAGTTCCTACTTTAAGTAGAACAAACTTACATCAAACAGCCTTTAATTTATTTTTATATTGCTGATCAGAATTTTTTTGTCTTTTTCAAATAATCACAAGTAGAGTAAGAATAAATATTGACATACTGGAAATATAGTATCAAAAAATTAAAAATCACCAAACTAGAATGCATTTTAGGCCAAATGCATTCCTCAGCAGTCTCCCGGAACAGCCCAAATACATTTAGTCTTAAGAGAAACTAGTACTTACCAATAAAATTTCAATGGTACCAAGAATGTACATTGCTCCTGCAAAGGTGGTACCCAAGTAGAAACAAAGTCCCACTGCTCCACCAAACTCTGGCCCTAAAGATCTTGAAATCATGTAGTAAGAGCCTCCAGCTGTGAATTTAACAAAAAAAAAAAAAAAAAAAAAGACTCCAGACCTTCAGATTAAGGACAGCAGTAGAGAACAAAAATTTGAACTGGTCAATCAACATAATCAAGATAACTACTGCATGCGTCTCCATTGAAATGTTTATACCAAAACTGTATTCATTGTTTATACCAACTAGGCAGTAAGAATGTACATTTCAAAGTGAGTATCCCCATGCACATTTTCTGGGGAACAGAAAGTAAACACCAAGGAAAAAAATGGAAAAAATCCACAAGCTAAACAATCTAAAAGTAAACTAATAAAAGGATATGAGGATATGCAGGTACAAATAGATGTGAATCAATCTTTAGTTTCTAACCTCAAGCTGTTCACTATCAAACAATAAACTTCCAGAATAATTTATGACATAAGGACAAAATAGAATTTGTCTCACTAATATGCATTCTTTTTCTTTTCTGTACATGAAACCACTACAGGCATTTTTTTCAGTACCATTTAAAAGTGTTAGTAAGGGATTGCTTTTTCTTGTCTACTCATATAGTAATTACTTCGCCCCTGAATTTTTCAATTCTTCTCACTCATATTTCCCATATACATGCATCATCTTTCTTTAACTCATAAGCTTACTCCCCCGCCATTTGCACCGTACTGTTTCCCTTTCAATAAGGCTCTAAGTTTCAAGCTCTTTATCTCGACTTCCCCCCAACCCCGTCAAGGCATGCTCCTTTCTGGTTCCCTCTCCATCTTCTCTTAAATTCATGATTTTTGTCCCACTCATGACAACTGAGGAAGAAAGAGGAGACAAAGGAAGAAAGTGCTTTATTTTAAATAAACATACACCAGTCTTGTATAAAATTAGTCTGCAAATAAGAAATATACTTATAATCAAAGCACAGAGTCTAAAACTGCTTTTCAAAATGAACAAATGAGAAACTAACAAGAAAATTTATGATGCATCACCAATCCTTTTACTAAATATAATGCTGTTGTATGTAATGGCAAGAGACAAGATCCTGCTGTTCAGAGGGTCTCTTGCAAGCCAAGGTTCCTATCTGTGCTTTCTGCCTCCTCCATATATTCCAGCAGAAGCAGCATTTCTCTAAGAAACTGGCACCAACAAAAAAAGTGAAAATGAAGACCTGTCTAGTGTAAGAACTGCCAACTTCAAAGATTTCTGTGATGCTCAGATGTTAAGCAAAACCTTTACAACGAACTTCAAAAATATGAGGGAGAAAAGAGCAGAACATTTTAGTTATCTGAACACTGGTTAGAATAACTACATTTCATTATAAAATATAAGTATTTGAAACAAAACTTTCTATTGTATTTATATTTCATACATAGTATGAAATATCCATGAGATGATATTGTTCTACACCCTGCATAAGTTGCTGTGTTTACTTTTGCCCAACAACTTACACATCAGTTCTGGAACCCCTTACTAAGCTGGAGAAGCTCTGCAAGTGAGAAATTATTTTTACTTCATTAGGTAAACTGTTCAGAGTTCATAACAATGTCTGAACACCAGTATTACCAATTAATGTGTTGAGAAAATGAAAAGGGTAAAAGCTTCAAAGGCTAACTGATTTTCCATCTAAAAAAAAAACGGTTTCATAATTGAAGAGGAACAAGTTCATCTATTCATCCTGAAAATTTAAGATGAGCATAACCTAGAGTGCTTATATAGAAAAAGATTTCTGCCAGCAGACTGGCTGTTATTCTTACAGAAAACAACATAACTAGGCTCCAGTGTTTAGAAATGGAGTCTAGGCAAATTCAGGCAAAAAAAAAAAAAGCAGCCTTATTTGTAAATTTGTAAAGAAATCTGCTTTGCATAAAGAAAAGTCTCCATTACTTCAAATCATAACATCTTATCTTCATTCAAACAGAATCAAATGATTAATGACAAAAATGTGCTACAGTTCATAATTCCCAGAAGGTCCAGTTGAAAGACTGTATCTCACCTTAAAAACTCATTTATAAATCAGTTAAGAAATACGCACTTGACACAAAAGCTTTACTTCTGATATCTCAGACTACGGTAATTTCTTATCCCAGCTTTAAACTTCCATTATTTGACCATTCAACATTTAAGATAAAATTTTTCATTACCTGGAACTACACCATTTGTTGCTATTGCACTCATTGAAATGGCAGTTAGCATAGTCTGTGGAAAGATGAAATAGAGGAAATTTAAAATATTGAAAGTTTTTTGAAAAATGGGGCAAGACAAAGTGATCAAATGAAACTAGGAATTTTTTTTTTTTAATAAGATGTTTCAGCAACCAAAAATGTTATCTTTGGTTAGGGATATCCATGTAAATTAAGTACTAAATTTTTCAGTAGAAGATTCAGTTAATTTAGATGTTTGAGACAGTCTTTAAAAAAGAACTGGAAGAATACAGACCACTGAATATACTTAAAATAAGATGTTTGTTATTCCAATTAAATAGTAGTGACAAAGGGATCAAGTGTCATTGTTATGACAGTATCATCTACTAGTGTTCTCACATTCCAAAATATTAATTCATAGACATAATGCTGAGGATTGATTTGTAGTTTGTATTTCAGTTTATTCTGAAGCTGTGAAAAGCAGAACAGTTCAGATGTCAATGTAAATCATAAAATATTTGCTAAAAGCTGATTTAATAAAATCCATATAAGGGATTTCAAACAAAAGCTTATGTGATCAACTCAAAAGAAACTCCATACAGGCTAGAATGACACGTGACAGTCAGTGCATATATATCCCATGTCTCTCCATTGCACTGATACTTAACCATTATGGAGAAATCTTTCTCTGCTACTCACATATTAGAAGGCAGCAGTACTCTTACAACAGAAGATTTGGCCAATAGTAAAGAAAGAGGTTAACTTACACAAGCACAACACATGAACACGATGATGAAAGACTCGAGAACTCCAGCTGTTCCCACAATCCACGTTAAACGTAGGAAAAGGATGACTCCCAAGATGTTTTGCAAGCAGGGCAGGTACACACCAATAAAAGTGCCCATACGTGGAACCTGGAAATGAAGTCAGAACTTTAATTCCTTTGCACTAAACAATGTAAGTCCATAAGGACTTTCTTCTACAAAAACTTATATTACAAATGCTCCATGAACAAACGCCAAGTGAAATTGAATGGTAGCTTCAGAGTGTCCAGCTTTGCAAGTATTCATAAGCTACTTATGCAGAAAGATTCCTGAAAAGACAGAAAACTATTTGTGATAGCAAACCCTATTGTTCCATAGGCATTAGGATGAAACCTTGATAGGGGTAGGATGCCCCTTTATCCGTTGATTACAAAGCTTTACACTTTCTTCTGAAATACTAGTTACAGACTAACGTTGAAGTTACTTCCATAACCAAAATACCAAATATATTCTGCAAAAAGTTGATCACCAATTGCCCTGCAGCTGGCCCACAAAATGATATTCAACAGTAAGTGTTTTCCATTTTTAAAAAAAGATAAGACAAGGTATTATGACAAGGCCAGAAAAAATGCAGAGCTGACTACAACTTGTTTTTGCAGAAGTTGTAAAACCTGCCACAACATAGTATATTTGTTTGTACTTTTTATTTCCTGGTGATCATCATGGGTCAAAACATTCAGGCTTCATCATTAAAGTTCCAGCCTTCTACACTTAACAAAGAAATCAGGCCTTGAAGTACTCAACTTAGAAGCAATAGTTATACGCAGCAGGTTTCCAGATACAGAAGCTCTTCTTAAATCACAACTCAGGCTGTGAAAAAAGGCAATCTATTTAAATAAATAAGTAAGCATTGGTGCTTTATAAGTTAACAAAATTATTAAGAAAACACTAAGTTTCTAAGTACTTACAAGAAATCATGGAATGCCATTTAGACTATAATCTTTATTTTTAGCGTCTTGGGCAATATCCATGTGCAACATTAGCACTACTGTCTCAGTTATGCCATTAAAAATGCTACTCTGCCAGGCTACTACTTAACCATCACTTAATTTCAGACATGGAAGTGAAAAAAGACACATGCACAGAAAGCGTGTTTTCAAGCCACCAGGTGGTGCTCAAACGAGATTAAGTGCAAGTGAGGACACGGTGTTGATTTGGCTAGTCAGTTCCAGAGGGACTAACACCATGCTTTATTAACAAAAACCTCTACACAGCAGCTGTACGGACAACAGGGATCACACTAAGGAAAGTGTGATTTGATCAGTGTTGGTTTTCTCATATCTCAAGCTGTATCTTCAGATGAGAAGAAACAAACACAGAACAAGCACAAGACAAACAAAAAGTAACCCCCCCACACAAACAAATGCAGGATAAGCAAAAAGCTAAAAAAAACAGCTGGACTTTATTGCTTGCCCTTGCCGATTGTCCTGGTACCAACTTCCCACGCTAGCCAAGTCCTAAAGCAAACAGTTCTATTGCAAATATTCAGGTACCATACCATAAATCTCTCTTCCAGTCAAATAAGCTCCAGTTCTAACCTTACTTTCAAGCACTTTTCATATCTGTCTCTTCTGCTATATGCTCATTTCCTTTCATTCATTCTTATGTGCTTCTCCTCCTTTCTCAATAGCTCAGCAAACTCAGTAGCAGCACCCCTTCTCCTACACATAGACAAGTGACTACCAGTACTGTCTTTTTCCCAGTACCTACCCTAAATTTCTTAGCTTCAGTCACTATGCTCAACCAGTTCCAGCTCATCATCCCTCCTTGCCTGGGAATTTTTGTACTTTGTCAGGTCACATGTTTTTGATCCAAGCTTTCTCCTTCTGCAACAGCTCCCTGCTCACAGAGGGATCAATCCGAGGTCTCATTGCAGACTCTGACTGTTGCATACGTTCCATTTCTACAGAGGCCTAAATAGGTACTTTGGGTATCCAGTAGACAACCCCTGAAGAATTCAGTTGCTTTTTGAGGTATGCAACAAAATGTTTCCTTGGGATGTGTCCATTAAGTTTTAAAAATACTTACTGCAACACACAGAAACAAGAGAGCTACTCAGAAAAACTGCTACCATGTTAACAGCAGCAAATACGCTTATGGATTTGAAAGAGTGACCTGCTTCATCTGAAGTTTTCCTTAAATTTCAACTTTAGGTAAAAACCCAGCCAATTAAAATGTATTAATAAACTAGCCAAAAAAAAAAAAAAAATCATACTGTATCCTCACTAGAGGTAGACGAGAGGTACTGATGCTCATAAAAGGACAGAAGGAAGAAGAAAGGAAGAGGAAACTGGGTGCGTGTTTCAGGTCCTAGCTTTGCACGCATTTTATCCATGGCTTTTACAGCAAGGTCTTGCTAAAACATGCTAACAAGAACACTGAATTAATACAAGTCCTACTGCAAATGCTTCAATTTTAAATACAATATTACAAATCTCACTCCTGTTTTTAGGCATCCACATATTTTCTTTTTAGGTTGAAAAATGTTCCTCTTTGTGGCTAGCTTTGTCTCAATAACTTATTAGAAGTTTAAATACCTTGACTTCCTTTCGCTTGCTGTCTTCATCTGCTTCATGTTCCACCACACCTTGAGTCAGATTAGTGTAGTTTGCTAGTTTATTAAGAAGAGATGACACCATGGGATTACTATCCATTTCTTCCTGTTGGGATTTTAAGAATACTGCATTTATTAAATAGGTTTTTTTTAAAGTAATGATTTTATGGTACTACTTCAAGCACATACTCAACAGGTCAGCCCCAATTCACCCAAATCCAAAAATCAGCATGACAAAATACCAGTCAGCTTTCAACCAACAAGAGTTCTAAATCTTTCTAGAAGTTTAACACTACATGGCTATCTTGCAATATTTCTTTAACTTCTTTACACTATCTTACAATATGCAGCTTGTACAGATGGAATATAAGGGAAATTTAGAGAAGGACCATTGTGAATTATAAAAATCTATTCCTATCACAATACAGTTTTTAGGGGATTGAACTGGCAGGGTTGAGTCATTAGGGTTTTTTTCCTGCATCTTGCTTGTGTCTAGAGAGTGGCCTCAAATGATTCTCTCAAGCACCAAGATACTTAAGGATCACTCTCAAGCCTACTGTTGCAGGCTTACATATTTTATCTTAAACCATGCATACTACTTCCAAAGTATTCATTTGTTGAAAATGCAGGCACATATGCATATCATATGTAATATTACTTGACACAGAAGTCAGCCCATCTTTCTTCAGCCAAATATCTGCTACAAAACAAAATCACGCTAAAACAAATAATAAAATCCCGGAGAAGTATATACAATAAAAGGATTCCAAGAAAAGCAGAACCAGAGAATTCAATCAAGTATGCAAGATCAAATATTGGAAGGAAGACAAGAGATCAGGATTGCAAACAGAAAGACAAGAACTAAGGCATCTCTGCCTGAAGCATTAGGTCACGATAATCATGGTTATAATAGCCAAACTTCTTTGTAACAGTTTATACAAAAATTGAAAACACAAGTCAACTGAAAACATGAGAATAATAAGATTGTAGGAAACATACTATGAAACACATATACTACCAAAACAGATTCGCCGTTATAACAGCCAGGTGATGAAGTCACCAGAAAGCTTTCAAGGCAAAACAGTAACAGCATGGTCTATAATCTGAGATATGTAAAAGATAGTCATCATAAGTCAGCTGAGGATTTAATGCCGGCCACTATTCAAAATAACTGATGCAAGTACATATTCAAAGGAGAGTAGGGACAAAAAGCAGCTATGGCCAATTTATCAACACTGAGGTATACAACAGCTAATTTGAACAACAGGAAGTTTTGGACATTGCTTTATGGAATAGAGCTTGAAGGAGAGAAATTCAGTGACAAAAATCCACTACCATGGTTTCTGTCAAAAAAAAAAGTAAGAAATTCCATACATGACAGAGACAAAATTAATGACAAACATTACTTTGAGCCTTAGCACAGTCTTCTCTAAGACTTAGTGAAAAATAGTAAAAATACATTATCTGGGTCATGCAGAAAGAGAAAACTGAAAGATCATGTCCTCTGTGCAAAGATATTTGAAAGGAAGAGAGGAGCGTAAGAGGATGACAAGAAAATAGTAGATAGAATGCAACAGCAAGATGGCTAAGCAAACAATGTTGAAAGGACCTTGTTTATTGTTAACAGCAAGCATCAAAGCAAGATCAGTTGATGCTGCTAGAGCAGAACTTAGGTTAAACTTTACTAGAAGTACTATTTCATTGCAGAAGTGGCACTTAAATGTACCATATAAATATCCTTTTTTTTCTGTAAATAATTGCAATCGTTCAGTGAATTAAATGGGTATTAAACTTGCATTATAAAATAGATATTTATATTAGAAAGTAGAAATAGGTATGGTATGCTCTACACTGTAATTGGACAATATAACTAAGTTATGGCCTATCACAGTTTGGTTTATAGTTTTGCTGCTTTAAGAGAAGTCTGTATTTCCCCTATTCAACATAATATATTTGCTAATCCTTTTAAAACTGGATACTGTTTTGTTAAAACCACTAGATTTAACTTTCAGCGGCTTTCTCTAACAACATTTTCTAGATCCTAGCCCAAAAATTTTAAATGCAAGAAGGCTTATCTTCACATCAATGTGTACCAAAATTTACTGTTCTTGCCTATACAGATAAAGTAAAATATAGAAGGAGAAGAAAAAAAAATTCTTAGCACTTTTTTTTATTACATCATTCAAATCCACTGAAATGGAATGTTAGCAGGAACCAAGCTACTGAAAAGTCATCAAAATTGATTTTCCCCCCCCACCAAATTTCAAGAGAGAAAGAAAACAGAGGTTTGCTTGTTTTCATCTTACTACCAGAGCCTCAATCAAAGGTGAAATACGTTTTTGGGGTATTTAACTTACCTCAAAGAGAGCCATATTCTTTCCTTCATACATGTTTCCTCTGTCCATCTCTGCACTGTTAATAAATGGACTACTTTCCCTGGCAATCCCATCCCCTGGTGGAAAAGTACAACAATTAGAAACAAAAGGAAAAAAGAAAAGACAAGATATACCATAAAAGGAATAGTCAGAAGATGCTGGTCTAAGAACCACTGGAGGTGGCTACCAAACACTGCGTTTTCGTCCCAGACATGTGGACTCAATGTCCACATTTAAGGAAATTAAGCTTACTTTAACAGTCTATCTTTTATAGTGTTTTGCCTCTTAACTATTACTTATTATTCTTTAGTACAGATACTGATCTCTCCCTTCTCCCCTGCCCCATCTTTCTAGTTTACTTAAAACACTTGATAATAGAACTTCACATAAACCCTCTGGGCAACAACAAAAAAACCCAACCTACCTTGTCATCACTTTACTCATTCCCTCAAAAAACCTCCAGTAGTTGAGGCAGGAATTTATGAAAAAACAATGTAAAAGTAATTATTTTGTAAAGGTTGTGGGGACTCTTTCATGATATGCTATATTTATTCTATTCCTATTGAAATATCAATCTCATTAAGCTGTAGCTCCCCTGACCTCCTCTGGCACACCCCTCAAAAAATATAGCATCACTGTCACTGCCTTCCAGCCCATGCAATACAAAAGCTATTACATGCAGATACTGTCACAGCATTTCCAAATAGTCTCAAGTCCTTGTCTATGCCACTTTGCCTGTCTGCGCTTTTGCCCTTATATTCACAAGTTACAGCAATAGCACCTATATAGTGTCTTCACTACAGAATTAAGGAACCACTGGAGAACGAGTTATACTCTTTTCCCTGTGTCCTCCATTCTGCCCCCTCCAGGACACTTCTCCTCACATGAAGTCCCAGAACAAAGCTCTTGCAAACATGGACACCAGTCTCAGCGCAAAGTATTATCTTGGTTGTAAATAAAGACAGAAAAAGAAATCAGTCCCTCAAGCAGATGAGTAACTACATCCCTGACGGACTTCCTACCACTCTCCATAGCTCCCTTGTCCAATAGACTCTCCATAGCATCACTATACTTATTGGTATTATGACATAGAAGCCGCATACTATCATAAGAGGCTTAGAAGATATCTATTGTCCATTAGGGCTCTAGAATTAATTCCATGACCCAGAAAAGAACTGTTGATGAATTCATCATACAACTACTGTTCTTATCCAATGTATCTCCTTCTATTCATATACTCCAGCTTTCATTTTTCTGTTTCTCTACAGTTTATAATTGGTCCCCCATTGCTTCAAGTCCTACTTGAAGGACTAGGTCCCCCTCCTCCAACAATGCTTAATGCAAGCACAGCAGAAGGAGTACTGTGAACACAAAACAATCTCCCTCATGGACCAGCACCTTGAGATGTTTCACAGTGCATGGAACACGCTGGTTTGGCACAAGATTGTCTGAGAAATTGGCATTCATCCTTTAATCAGCTCCATCGCACTTAGATAAAGGTTCAGTTAGCCTTTCCATAGACAACAAAAAGCAACTCTGTCCCCAAGCAAATACATGCTGATTCCTCTCATCATCTTGCTAAAGCGTACAAGTACTAGAACTTCTTAGTTAAGACATTGCACTTTCTTCCCAAGATTTTTGGAACATTGTTTTTCTTTTAGCTCCATTCCTTGAAATATCCACGTTATTTTTGTTAAAGCTTTTACAAAGCATTCAATACAAGGCACATTCCCAAATTAAAGTAAAAATAAGGTTGCTTGATATTGGTCTTGCTAAGACCACACTTCTATTTACTTCCTCACCTGTTGACAGCTGGTAGCTGTACTTATTAGCTAAATATTAGTACTCCCTTCAGGGTACTTCCAATTCCATCAGAAATTATTACTCTTCAAAAAGTGAGCTGGGGAATTTCAAGTATTGTTTTGTGTTCATACAGAGTGTAATGTCACTGGAGTTACTACTTCAGTGGGTATCATTAGACTAATCAAAACATCAAAAGGGTACGTAAACGAATAATGCGAATCAGTATTCACAATTCTGAGGTTAAAGAATATAGTTTTGTCTTACCAGTTCTGGAGGTAAGAATCAGCATCTCAGCACTGTACATTAAGTATTTGAAATTGTAGGTAGGAGAATAGTGAAGTCTTCCTTTACATGGTTGTATTTCTAAACAAAGTTACTTGGCTTTGCTCCAATAGAAAAAAGCTCAGAGCACATCTCTAAAAAGCAAGTCTTGTCAAATGCACCTAACAGACTTCAAATGGAAAAAACAAAGAACTTAGGTTTCCTATTCTTCAAATCCTTTTTCAGTGTTTCCAACCAATATTCTACCTGTTTTAAAGCTTTCTAATGCTAGTCTTCAAAATAGCCTGTCACTACCAGCCTCCTGTTTCTTTAATACAGTTGTCTCTCTTCGTATTTTGTCAATGTTTGATACAGCATTTTTATAGTATTTGACATGATCAGCATTATCTACTTTAGCTCTATTTGAAAGAGGATCAATGCTGAAAAAGTGACCACAAAAATGTACTGACAAGTACTCTCTCATCTGCAGTTTGTTGACTAATCCTACAATTATGAACACCTTAGAACAAGCTCCTTTGCGCTTTCAGCATTGCTGTCAACAAAATCATATTGCCTGTAAATTAAAAAACACCACCTTTGGGAGTATGCTTATTTAATATGCTTAGAAATACAGTGAGACTTACAAACATGTAAGTCAAATTGAGATGTATTACACCATCCAGTAGAAAGAACTAGTTTTTGGACCTCAACACACAGTCAACAACTATGGTGAGGTTAACGAAATAAGCCACTATCTCAATCTTTAGCTTCAAAAGAAGGGATTCATTGGAAAACCAGAACTAAAAAAAAAAGACAGGATTTACACTTTTCACAGATGCTGTAAATATCACCTCTGGTGCATCAAGTGGAATGGAGCAAATAGAAAAAACTATTTCAGTTGCTTGCACTGAGGTAACATGGAATATAGAAATAGGTACTTCATTCCACTAGTATGTCTCAAGCCATTTACAGCTTTATGTTATAACCCTATTCCCTTGAATTCTATGAGGAAGCTTAAAGATAATCAAATCATAGAATCATTTAGGTTGGAAAAGACCCTTAAGATCACAGTCCAACCATTAACCTAACACTACCAAGTTCACCACTAAACCATGTCTCTAAGCACCACATCTACACGTCTTTTAAATACCTCCAGAGATGGGTGACTCAACCACTTCCCTGGGCAGCCTGTTCCGATGCTTGATAAGCAAATCACCTTCCCCTCAGGCTTCTTTGAAATTACGTCAACTCAATCTCTTCTCAGGTGTGGAGGCGAGTTAAACATACAATAAAAATGGTAACTTCCAATGTAGTTTTAGACATTCCTCTAAGCTGCACATCTTCTGGAATCCAATTAAAGCTTCTGCAATTAAAGCACTTCAAAAATCTATACTTACTGTTGCTTGATTTCTGAAAGTAATTCAAGTTATGAGGATTTACAGGCAAAAATCTTAAATCTGGACTAGATTAGTAGTCCATCTGAGCCAGTATTTCATCTTGGACCACCACAGGTATTAAAAGATCCATAAGAAATGCAAAATAAAACAACAACAAAAAAAATCTTATATGGGCTCGATTATGGTATAATGTTTCCTCTGTCTTATGACATACAAAAAACCACGTGTTTATGTGACACTCCATTCCACCCAACATAAGGTTATCAAAGCCTAAGCTCTAGAAATAAATCTTTTCCCCCCTTCAAATATATACTTTTAAAATTTTATTATTACTGTTTTTAATCTGCTATGGAATGTTCAAATACCATAGCACAACTCTGTGCTTACTGATGGGCCAGTAGACAAACTAAAGCCGTAACTAACGTACCTTTCCTAGAAGCCTGTCTGGAATTTTCTGTGTTGATGGGACATGCAAAAATTCCATCTCTTGACTTCTACAGATAGTCAAGCACTGTGATGGGTTTATCTATATTTACATAGAAATCAGCTGCAACAAATTACATTTTCTTTTCTACACGAGATATACAGCTACAAGCAGAGAAGGTAGGAGACATGTCTCAAGTTTGGGAGGTAATATCCAGAGTGTTCATGAAGATGATCACAATGTACACTGCCATACATCCCAGCCCCCCAATTGCTGATGCAGTGTAACCCACACAAGTTATCACAAACCGTCCCAGAGTTGTGCTAGCCTCAGTTTTAGAACTGCCAATGCCATCAGATGATTTCTCGTTAATATTTCCACACACCAAATAAAACTTTTGTCAGAAATATGTCTGCATATCACAATTCAAAGTGTTGGTCATAGAGGCAAAAGACAGCACTTTGTTCAAATTCATATTTCTCAGAAGTTTCAGAGCAGTGTTCCTCAAACACTGACAGGTAGAATACTTTAAGGTATGTTATCAGTTAAAGATTTCTAAGCTGATCCAAACTGGTCCATTTTAAACAGTGTAAGACATAACCCAACAGTATAGCTTAAACAGGCAGAAGCCACCTTTGCCACCAAAGAGGTGGCCCTCTCATTCCCCTTTCACACTTACTACTACTATTGTATCACACTGTTCCTCACACAAACAGAACTATTTATTATAAATGCAACAGTGGTATGTGCTTAATGCTGTTTTGCTTTTGTTTTTATTCTTGCTGCTATTTTTAATCTAGATGAGTTTGTGTTCACTAGAGACACCATCAGTGTAGGAATGAGCAATCAGTGTAAGCAAAACCACTTCCTTAGCTTTGATACCAATATTACTAAATCACAGAACTACAGTAGTTGGTTTTCCCCCTTCCCTGCCCGAATCAAAAGAGGTAGATTATAAAAAAAAGGTGTTACTGGTGTCTTGTCTTAGAGAAAGTGGCAGAGCAGGGCTTGGAGTAGAAGGAGGAAATGATCATTTAAGTGATCCTAAATTTGCACTAGGATGCCTGTTCAAGAGATTAAGGACAAAAATATTAGACCATCTAATCTGATTTCCTGTCTTTCCACAAGTTGCAGAATTTCATTTCTGCATTAGGCTCTCTAACTTTGAAAAAACATACTGAGATTTGACCAGTGTATCTCTTCATGTTTTCAGAGCTGAAATAAGAAAAAAGCCTATCAATTTATCTTCATAAAGATTAAGGTTTTTTTAATTACTGGAAAAATCTCAAAAAAATTGTTCCTTTTTTCTATTTAAATTTGTGTCTTTTCAAACTTCTAGCTACAACATCCTAGTACACCTTCCAAATTTAACCACTCGCACTTAGTATTTTCTATCTGTGAAGGTAACTATACTTACCAAATCATCTCAAGCTTCCTTTTGAAAAACTGAAAGAGTTAAGTTCATAAAACATTCTCTTAACCTTTAATAATTTTTGTGGCAACATTCTCTCCAGTTTTTAAGTTATGCAAAAAATATTTCAAACTTTAAAAATCAAATACAGCCTTCTAACATCAGTCTCAATCATGCTATTTACGGAAGTATAATCATCACCTCTCTACTCCAAGGATCAGGCTAGCCCTCTTTACCACAGCATTAAACCAATCTCATGCTATTCTATTCCAGTCTGACCCCCAAATCCTTTCCAGATTCACTGCTTCCTCGCTATGCCATATTATGTGTGTCATTATTGTTCACATTCAAGAAATGTTCCTATTTGCCTTTGTATTCAAACATATTTTGTCCAAAAAAGCAAGCATCTATGTCTCCAGGCATGCTGTAAGAGTTTAATATCTACCTGACAAATAAAAGTAGATTCTTTTTATATGGCAAAATAATACAGGTGGTGTTCAAAGCAGTGAGAATGATCTAAAACTTTTGAACCACATGGCCTCAAATAAGATAGCTTGGCTATGATAAGGTATAGCTGTTCTTTAAACAAGTATATGTGTAAAACTAGAAAGTTTTGCTTCCCACCAGAAATTTCTAACTTTATATGCTGCTGCCTAAAGCAGAATGCAGTTGAAGAATAATACTTAACAGAAAAGTCCTAACCTTTCACAGTTTCCAAAGGGTAACTCTCAATCACAGTCCACATACCTTGAAGTAGGTTCCAGTTAGCCAGATACAGGTGAAAAATAACAGGTTTTAATAAAAACTATGGTAACATTTTTATTAAGTTAGTATTTGGTCACATTAAGAACAAACCACTACAAACTCAGAATATGAAGATAAGATCCTGTTTGCGCAAGGGTAAACAAACATTTACTGTTAATGTAAATAAACTTTAAGGTAAAAATACATAAAGTTTAAAAGTCACTAAAACTGATATATAGAAGTGTTATGTCCAAGAAAGCTGCCTGTGGCAAAAACCGTAATTTTATCTTCTCTATCATGCATAGTTACTTTCTGTATGTCGAAATTTTTGATTGGCAGGCAACTAAAGAGAACTCAGGCAATCTTAAAGTTTCAATTCTTACCATTCCTAATCAAAAAAATATATAGAAGTATTCTTTAGACCTCTAACAAACTCAAGTTTTCAAAAGCCACTACTTTGCTTTAATTCAAATTACGAAAAGGCATCAATAACCTTATTTGAGCATACCTTGCCTCTGAATTTTTGCATCAGATCAGTTTAAGAATTCAGCGCAATCTACTTCAAAGTTGCAGGTTATTGCTTTTTTTAGTAAAGAAATGTCTAAATATATTTACTATATCACCGATTTCTTACATTTTTCTCAATGACTAGCACAATTTATGTAAGTTATCTTGAAAAGCAGAACAAGGTGTACTTAAGCTCCTTGTAAACCCCTTTACATAATGGAGGATTCTAATACTACATCCATCACCTTATCAACATCACTAAATCTTAGTTTTTCTTTACTTAGGCTACTATTACAATCAAGCACAGCCTACTTCTAATGAAAACACACACTGCAAAAGCTCTTTACAAATTATTTATAATATAGCTGGAAGTACAGAACCTGCCATTTCAGTAAAAGAATCATTAGAACCAGTCCTTTAAAGAGACTCACTTGGATTTGGCCCACTTTCTTCATAATCTTGTTCACTCATCATTAAGGAAAATCAAGTCATTCCCCTCTGCTGATTCTTCACATATCAAGAATTGAAACAGGAAACAATTGCTTCCTCCCAGCTTTGTGTAAGACCTCAAATCCTATTTCTCAGTAGTATTGGATTAATCCTGAAACAAGTCATTAAGGCTTCATGCAGTGTGAAGCATGCACATGACACAGCCAAACTACAGGACAGTCACAGAACTCTCTAAAGAGAATTAAGCTGGAGGATTTCCATCAGCAATAAACACCATGCTTAGTGAAATGGGCAGGATCAAGTTACTAAAACACCCCACATCTTCACCTAACAAATAAATATGAAGTTTCTTTTCCATCAAAAAAATCTACTTTAAAATGCTTCCACTGAGCAGATCAGTATACATTAGCAACAAGTAGTATTAACCTATTCCAAAGATCTATCTACTATTAAAAAAGACAATTTTATGCATCAAGTACATATTAGCAGATCTTAAGCAAGTTAACCATAATTATAGCTGCTAAACATTGATTTTATGTAGAAAGAGCTTGCATTAATTGTACTTAAGATGTAGCAGATAAAAAACACTTTAAAATATAATTCCAGTAATTTTGCAAACACTCTTTTTAAAAACAAGTATTTTGAAGTTATAAAGGAGTCCTCTTTAAGACTGGCTGCATAATTTGTTGATTCTCTTTCAAATTAGATATATCACTGTTTTCTAGTTTATGCATTAATCTATTTCACACATTCTATACCAGCCTTAAACAACTTCATACAAACTGTTTCAATTCTGTTAAATGGATGTTATTGCTTAGAACAAACTAGTTCCTGTGGTCAAATCTTTGAATCACATCCGATATCTACTTTTCCTCTGTGATCCTAACACCTATGCCACAAGCATGGTCAACTATGGAAAGGCGAAACGGTTGAAGGCTCCTTCCAAGTCAATTTCCCAAAATTCCTCCTTCCTAGAACCAGCTCTGGTGCTTACTAGACCCCTAAAAGAGCTGCTTTAACTCACTGGTGTTGCAAAAAGCCTGCCTCCTGTACCTCCCCATGTTGATTCCCCCCCCAGCGACTGCTTCTTGTTCCTCACTAGCAAAATAAAGCAGCTTGTGCAAGTCCTCAGCAGATGGTCCACAAAGCAAAAAAGGCCAATAGAGATAGGATTGGTCACTAATCAACGGCAGCAAGCTATTAGGTTATGTCCTGGTAAGTTTCTATCAGGACAGTTCTACAGGTAACAAAGCAAAAGTTCTGACATATTTTCAAGGATGTTCTAAACTTTCCTTTCAGAAGCTAGAAGAAAAATATGCAAGCTTCCCATTCTTCAAGATTGGAATAAATCTGCTAAAAGGTTTTATCCTCTTCAAAAAGTAAGCTTGTAGGAAAATGCTTTTAATTTTAAGAAGTTTCAAACTTGCGTGTCCCTTGTCAGAAGGCAAGAAACAGAACAAGTCTTTCATTTCTTCTCCGAGAAAGAGAGAGGATTTTTTTTTTTCAGAAGACACACATGAGTTTAAAAAAAAAAAATCCATTTTTGCAAAGCAGTTACCACTCAGCATCTCACCTCCCAAAGGTTCCCAGAATGATTTCCTAAACGGGTTGAATGCTGCTTATTTTTCGTTGCTATGAATTAGCTAAAGGATACAGCTAATTAAGGTACCTAATTAAGAATGATAGCTGTTGAAATCAGGAAGCAGATAATAAATACTGTCCAACTGACACAGACATTATTAAGCCATTCTTTCCTACAGCTGTGATTCAAGAGCAAAGTTATTCAGGGACCATCTTTAAGTTTGTACACTGCTAACTCGAATCTACTTCTGAAGATTACTGTCAGACCTTTAAAAACAGGTAGATAACACTTTTGATGTCCGAAAACTCAAGGATGGCAATTTTGAAGATTGCAAAGCTGCCAAAGAAAAAGTTATACCTCTTGTAAAGCAGGGTCAGGGCAGCATAGCAAGAACCTAAGTTTGCACAACCTAGTGCATCAAAACTTTGTCCAATTTTGCAACCACTTGACAATTTGCATATGAAATCAGAGAGAGTGCTTTTTCATAGACTTCATGTGGCAGGTTGACCTTGGCTAGCCACCAGGTGCCCACCAAGCTGCTCTATCACTCCCCCTCCTCAACAGGACAGGGGGAGAAAATAAGATTAAAAAGCTTATGGGTAGAGAAAAGGACAGGGAGATCACTCAGCAATTACCATCATGGGCAAAACAGACTTGACTTGGGGAAATTAATTTAATTTACTGTCAATTAATAAGAGAGTAGGATAATGAGAACAAATCTAGAAACACCTTCCCCCCACCCCTCCCTTCCTCCCAGGCTCAACTTCACTCCCAAGTTCTCCACCTCCTCCGCCTGAGCAGCACAGGGCGTTGGGGAACAGGGGTTGCATTCGGTTCATTACATGCTGTCTCTGCCGCTCCTTCCTCCTCACACTCTTCTGCTCCAGCATGGAGTCCCATCCTCGGGAGACAGTCCTTCATGACCTTCTCCAATATAGGGTCCTTCCTATGGGATGCAGTCCTTCAAGAACTGCTCCAGCATGGGTTCTTTCCATGGGGTCACCAGTCTTTCAGGAACAGACTGCGCGAGCATGGCTCTCCCCATGGGGTCACAGGTCCTGCCAGAAAACCTGCTCCGATATGGACTCCTCTCCACATGCAACAGTTCCTGCCAGAAGCCTGCTCCAGTGTGGGCTCTCCATGTGTCACAACTTCCTTCAGGGCACATCCACCTGCTCTGGTGTGGGGTCCTCCACAAGCTGCAGGGTGGATATCTGCTCCATGGGCTGCAGGGGGACAACTTGCATCCCATGGTCTTCACCACAAGCTGCAGTGGAATCTCTGCTCCAGCACCTGGAGCACCTCCTCCCCCTCCTTCTTCACTGACCTTGGTGTCTGCATAGCTGTTTCTCTCACATATTCTCATTCCTCTCTCTTAGCTGCTGTTGTGCAGCCTTTTTTTTTTTACCCTTTACCAATATCACTGAGGGGCTCAGCTTTGGCCAGTGGCGGGTCCGTCTTGGAGCTGGCTCGTCTTGGAGCCGGCTGGAATCGGCTATGTCTGACATGGGGGCAGCTTCTGGCATCCTCTCAAGAAGCCACCCCTGCAGACCCCTCACTACCAAAACCTTGCCACATAAACCCAATGCACTTCACCATGTATTTTTCTTTTAGCAGGAAAGGAAAAAATGTCCACAACCACTGCCAAGAGCAATGACACCTTCTCCACCAAATATGTCTTTGCTGTCACCACTGTGTCAAAGGTGCAAAGAGCCAAGGAAAACGTATTCCAAACCTGAAGTACTCTTATCAGCTTGGGGTAGGGGAAGGTAAATTGAAACCTGGCCGGATAAGCTACACTATCAGCAGAATTAAAATTTTGCTAGCTACTGTCTGGACAGTTCACAAAGTCATGGCATACTGCATATAACTGCAGTTATACAAACTATATTGTATACCAGAAATGCTCCTTTTTCAACTGGTACATCGAATCAAGTAGGAAAAGAAATACTATTGGATTATGCAAAAAATACCACATAAGCCACAAAAGGATTGTGTGGAAAAAAAATAAAATTGGTAGGAGAATCCATTTAAATCGGTAGGAGAATTCATTTAAACCAAGCAATACATTTTGTTAAGGGGGGGAACCCTCAAGCTTTAATTTCTACTCAGTAATATTTCTACTCAGATTCAGAAAATAAGTCCCCTGTGATAACATTCTATAGTTCGTTAGTCTAGAGAGCAAATAAAAATAGCGCTGTTTCATTCCCCAGGCTTTAGTAACTATTTTTATGTAAAGCAAAAACATAGTTCAAAGGTGCAGGAAAGATTAATCAGGTTAGTGCTGCCAAAAGGGGTGGTTTTCTGTGTTGGGGTGGGGGTGGAACACCACTGTTGTTCTGCAAAGAGCTGATTCAAGGAAATAAAGCCCCTTAAAACAACTATTAAAAAAAACCCCACAACTGTTTTTCTGTCATAGCTAGTTTCCTGCCGATTTGGCTCCCTAAATCAGTTCCCAAGCAGTAGCACTGGAAAGAATAGAAACACTTTTTTGCGCCAGCAGCAGCTAATAAGATCTGCTATGCAGTAACAAACCATATCCCTTAGCAAAGGCAGCCTTTACAATGCTTACCTGTGAGCTTTTAACACAGTAACAGTAATCTTAAAATTGTAAGACAACAAAACATTACAAGAACAGTTCCGTTATGAAAAACAGTAAAAACCAGTTACACCAGAAGACCTTTACTCACCATATTCTGATGGTGGCAAAAGTATTATCACCAAAAGAAAAATCAGCAATAAGAGATCAAAAAATCTCAGTAATAATATTTTCATTTCAGGATCAGAGAAGTTAAAATTATGAGCATCGATATCACTATATTTGATGTTACTTTCTCCTGGAATATTCTACTTTAAAGATGTTTTATGACTAGAATTATTTACATTTAGCTCTTAGACAATAAGTACAGTAAGAGAACATTAGAATTTCATTCACATGAAATTAACACAATGGAGTAAAAATAATAATTTGCTGTCCATTTCAAACATTAAGATCCTCTCCTTCATGAAAAAGGTCAAAACTGCAATGGTATAAAAGAAATGTTTAAACAGTTACAAAATGCTAAGTGACCACTTACCCCACAGTGAAGTTATTTAAGTTTATTATCCTTAACTCTGCCTCCTTTATTTGCCCCCATTTCCCTTTAAGCTATCAATAGCTAACAGAAACATTTATATTCACAGTGATACATGTATCTATATTAAGCCATGAAATGATCAATTAGAGCACCTTGGCAGAGCTGGACATACATCAGGAGTTGACCTGGACAGCAAATGCCCCTCAGAGCAAAGAAAAACCCTGTGTGTAACTCCCATGCCTATGATCAAATGTCAGATATGTGTTTATCTGCAACAGGAATAATATTTTCCATTCCAACATTGTATTATAGAATATGACATACTGGGGTGGTGGGGGAAGACAACCAAGGGTGGCTTCTGTAAAGGGAGATTCTGTCTCACATGCCTAAAAGAGTACTTTGAAAGAATCAACAAGTACACGGATAATGGAAACCTAATTTATACAGTCTGCCAAGATCTCCAACAGACTTTTGATGAAATCCTCCTCTGAACATACTTAAGGAAATAAAGCAGCCACAGAATAAAAGGGAAGGTATTAGATAAGCCATAGGTAAATAACTGAGTAAGAAAATAGAAGACAAATAGAGTCTACTCTCAGAGATGGAGATGGTCACTGAAGTTCTGCTGGGACACATGCTGTTCCACACGCTAATAAAAAACAGCAGCAAAAACAAAAAACATGAGGTGACCAGAGATGTGACAGTTTGAAACTGTTTCAAGTTATTTAGGATAGTCAAGGCACAGGCCAACTGTGGAGAGCTGCAGATCTCCAAGACTAACTGAATGTTAAACCAACAAGTAAAATTCAATGTAGAAATTTAAGAGTAGATATATACATACACAAAGGAAAACAATCCTAAACCAGCTGGACTCCAACTGATCGTTACCTCTCACGAATGAGATACTTTGGTTATGATTGTTTCATAAAAATACCAGTTCAATAATCGCTTTTCAAAAGGGAAATGAAAAGGGAAAAAAGGCCATGTTAGACAGCGGTATTAAAAAAAAAAAAAAAAGAAAAAAAATCACTGTTTGTTCGCAACTTGATTATCACACGCAATTCTGGAACTTCCCCCATTTCAAAATGAACAGAAGTGGAAAAAGTTTAGAGAAAGACAGAAAGTAGAACAGTAAGTGTGGAATAGTTTCCATGTAAAGAATGACTAAGTAAGAGTCTTCAGTTTGGAAAAAAGGTGATAGGGACAAGGTTTATAAAATTGAGTGATCTGGAGAGGGACCTGACAAGTATTAGCGTGATTTGATGCCTTTAATCTGATGACTGGATCAGAAAAGAAACGAACAAGAGGTAATTTGCCTTTGAGCAATGAAGTGTCTGATGAGCACCAAGGTCAAGTGCAGGAAAAAGGAAGGGAACCCAGGGATGTGGAACAGGGCAGGGAAGGAAATGTTTTACTCCCTAGCCTTTTTCTCAAGGCTGGAGCAGGGAGAAAGGCAAGCACTCCTCTGAGCAGCAGACTTTCAGATGGGCTTAACTACAACAGCTTTTAGCTGTACTAGTATTTTAGAATTCTTTAAAGTTTTCAGAAGAGTAAGTCAAGGAGAATTATTTGATTACACAGCATTAACTTAATTTTATTCATTACAGATTTAAGGAACACAAACATCCATATAATACCCAAGGCAACATTAAGTATGTCATTCACTTCCCAAATCTCTGTATCCAAGTATAGCATTTAATCTCTTAATGAAGTCGGAGCTCTCTGACTATACCGTGTTTACAAGTCAATGCCTTCTCTTTTCAGTGTTTTCTTCTCTACTCCCTATTTTACAGGCACATTAACAGGACAGTCATACACAAATTCATTTGCTCAGATGATATAGAAGAGTTGTTTGGGTTGGAAGGGAC
>NW_009188274.1:0-15734 GCF_000690835.1 Fulmarus glacialis | reverse complement strand
CTCTGCCTCTTGCATTCCGGCTTGAAATCTGAACTCCCAGTTGCTAAAATGATCACTTACTGGATTACACCGAGTTTTCACATACCCACTTTCAAGTCACCAGTATAACCCCTAAGGCTACACAGCACATACCCCTCTCCTTTCTTCTAGTGGCAACATTAAAGCCCTCTGCTGTTCTCTCCACCCTGCAGGGCTGATTTCTGCCCATCTGTCAGTGGCGACGCCCATCTCACAGCCTCCCAACTCTGCTTCTTTCTTCTCACCTTGCACTTCTTTGTGCCTTGCATCCCATCAGAAACAGTACCACAGCTGTTCAAATGCCATTTTTGCTATGATCTTCACCAATCACTTTGCTTTTTCCACTCATTCCCTTCTTACTTGACCAATCATTTATTTGCTAATCCCAACTAAAAGATTTCAGCTCCAGAAGACAGATATACAGTAAGCTCCTCCACTCACCTTTTCCAACAGCCTCTCTCAGGCCCCATCATTACCAGTGGGTTCTTGCTTCCTGGGATTTACTGATTGGTTTATGCTAATCTAATGAGTGCCTGCCACCCAAGGGGTAGTCACAGAATGGTCGAGATTGGCAGGGTCACAGAAGGGTCGAGATTGGCAGGGACTTCTGGAGGTCATCTGGTCCAACTCCCCTGCTCAAGCAGGGCCACCTAGAGCCAGCTGCCCGGGAACATGACGAGACGGCTTTTGAACACCTCCAAGGATGGAGACTCCACAACCTCCTTGGGCAACCTGTGCCAGCACTCACTCTTACAGTGAAAAAGTGTTTCCTGAATGTTCAGAGGGAACCTCCTGTGTTTCAGTTTGTGCCCACGGCCTCTGGTCCTGGCACTGGGCACCACTGGAAAGAGCCTGGCTCCATCTTCTTTACTCTCCCCATCAGGTATCAATACACTTTGATAAGATCCCCCTGAGCCTTCTCTTCTCCAGGATGAACAGTCCCAGCTTTCTCAGCCTTTCCTCATACATGAGGTGGTCCAGCTCCTTTGTCATCTTTGTGGCCCTTTGCTGGACTCTCTCCACTATGTCCATGTCTCTCTTGTACTGGGGAACCCAGCAATGGACACAGCTCTCCAACCGTGGCCTCACCAGTGCTGAGTAGAGGGGAAGGATCACCTCCCTTGACCTGCTGGCAACGCTCCTCCTAATGCAGCCAGGACACCAGTGGTCTTCCTTGCAGCAAGGGCATATCGCTGGCTCATAGTCAGCTTGGTGTCCACCAGGACCCCCAGGGCCTTTTCTGCAAGCCTGCTTTCCAGCAGGGTGGCCCCCAGCATATATTGGTGCATGGGGTTGTTCCTCCTCACAGGAAGGATTTTGCACTTCTCCTTGTTAAACTTTATGAGGTTCCTGTTAGCCCATTTCTCCAGCCTGCCACGGTCACTCTGGGTGTCAGCATGACCCTCTGTCTTCTCAGCCACTCCTCCCAGTTTTGTGTCATCTGCAAACTCACTGAGGGTACACTCTGCCCCATCATGAAGATACTGAATGGGACTGCACCCAGTATTGACCCCTGGGGTACACCGCTAGTTACTGGCCTCCAAATAGACTTCACACCACCGATCACCATCCTCCAGGCCCGACCATTTAGCCAGTTTTCAATCCACTGTCTGCTCATCCAGCCCATACTTCATCAGCTTCTCTACGAGGATCCTATGGAAGGCAGCATCAAAAGCCTTACTGAACTGAAGGTAGACAACATCCACTGCTCTCTCGTCATCTACCAAGGCAATCCTTTCATTATAGAGTGTTATCAGCTTGGTCAAGCATGACCTCCCCTTGGTGATCTGTCCTGATCACCTTCATGTTCTTCAAGTGCCTGGAAATGGTTCCCAGGATTAGCTGCTTCATCACCTCCCCAGGGAACAGGGTGAAGTGGAGAGGCCTGTACTTCCCTGGATCCTCCTTCTTGCCCCTTTTCAAAGATAGGAGTGACATTTGCTTTCCTCCAGTCCTCAGCTACCTCTCATAATCACCATAATCATTCAAAGATTATCAAGAGTGGCCTCACTGCCAGCTCCCTCTCTGCATTCATGGGTGCATCTCATCAGGACCCATGGACTTGTGTATGTCCAGTTTAAGTACTCCCTGACCCAATCTTCTTCCACTAAGGACGTGTCTTCTTGCTCGAGACCTTCCTCCTGGTCTCCAAGTCCTTAGATTCCTGAAGGCCGGTCTCACTAGCAAAGACTGAGGTGAAGAAGGTGTTCAGTACCTCAGCCTCTTCCATGTCCTGTGTCACGAGGTCCCCCACCCCATTCAGCAGTAGGCCCACATTTTCCTTAGTCTTTCTTTCGCTTCTTATCTACTTTAAAAAACCCTTCTTGTTGCCTATGACGTCCTCCACCAGATTCAATTCCAGGTAGTCTTTGGCTTTCCTTCATCATCCCTGCATACTCATATAGTGCCTCCACATTCCTCCCAGGTTACTTGTCCCTGCTTCCACCTTCTGTACACTCCCTTTTTAAGTTTGAGTTTTGCCAAGAGCTCCTTGTTCATCCACGCAGGCATCGTGGCAATTTTGCATGACTTGCTGTTTGTTGGGATGGACCGCTCTTGAGCCTGAAGGAGGTGGCCCTTTAACATCAACCTCCTTTCTTGGACTTCTCTTCCCTCCAGGGCCTTATCCCATGGGACTGCTTCAAGCAGATCCCTAAAGAAGCCAAAGTCTACTCTCCTGAAGTCCAGCGTTGTGACCTTGATTTTTGTCCTCAGGACCCTGAACTCTACCATGTCTTGGTCACTGCAGCCAAGGCTGGTTTTGACCTTCACATCCCCAGTGAGCCCTTCCCTGTGGTGAGTACGAGGTCCAGCAGAGCACCTCTCCTCATTGGCTTCCCTATCACTTGGCTCAGGAAGTTGTCATCGATGCTGTCCAGGAACCTTCTGGACTGCTTATGCCCTGCTGGGTTGTCCCACTAGCACACATCAGGGTGGTTGAAGTTCCCCGTGAGGACCAAGGTCTGTGAATGTGAGGCTGCTTCCAGCTGTCTGTAGGCAGCCTCATCCACTTGTTCTTCCTGTTCAGGTGGCCTGTAGCAGACACCCGCTACAATGTCACCCGTACTGGTCTGCTCTTTAATCCCAACCCATAACCTCTCAGTTGGCTGCTCACCCACCCCCAGGCAGAGCTCCGGGCACTCCAGCTGCTGCCTCACATAAAGGACAACTCCCCCTCCTCATCTTCCCAGCCTGTCCTTCCTAAAGGGCCTGTGTCCCTTCATCACAACACTCTAGTCATGCGAGCTGTCCCACCACCTCTCTGTGATGCCAACAAGATTCAAAGCCCTGAGACTGCACACAGATCTCCAGTTCCTCGTCTTTATTCCCCATGCTGTGTGCATTAGCATTAGACACTTCAGAAGGCCACCTGTTCCTCACACCCTTTCCCCTAACCTGGGCTCTTGTGCCCCTGCCCATCGCCCTCAGAGCTCTGCGGTCACTTTTGATATTCTCCAGGTTGCCCTTGGTAGCCCACATGGAAGAAGAACAGGGGAGCAGGAGCCCTCCTCTTGGTGCCAGAAGACACTAGATTCCAGCCTCAGTTTCCATCCTTCCTGAGACAGACTCTGCCTTTGTCTCCAGTTGTCCCCTCCTTTTTGCTCTCAGCCATGTCTTGGCCCCCAATTTGCACCCGTGCTCGTTCTCCTCTTCCCCCAAGCTGGTTTCAGTCCCCCCGGGGCTGCAGGATCACCAGGGCCAGACAAGCAAGCATGGGTGGGGAAGGAAGAAAGCGTGGGATTGTCACCTTGTGTGGCAGTGGATCACACACGGATTTAAGCAGACCATGGAGCCACACCCTAGCTTTTCTTCCTCCCTAGCCTCTCCTCCTCCTCCTCCTCCTGATGCTCTGTTTTGGCCTCAGGGTGCAGGCTCTCGCTCCTATCCTGCCAGTCATCTCTTTGTCTGCGCTCCCAGCAACCCCTGCCTGGAGCTCCATTCTCTCAACATGCTTTCATCCTCCATCCCTTTGCTTCTACAAAATCCAGAGGGAAAATTTCCATATAAAACAAAATCCGTCCTCGCTAGTACCTAAGGACAGCATTAATCACCCTTGGTTTGGGAGAGGGAGAAAGCAGTGCTTTATGGGGCCAAGGGAATTTTTGTTGATTTTCAATCCTCTTGTTTTCTAAATTAAAACATGAACATGCGGGGGGCGGGGGAAGGGTGCAAAAAGAAAAAAAAAAGAAAAAAAAGAAGAGAAAAAAGCAAAGATATGGCTGCTGTCTTTCTTGCTTGCTACTTTGCTGCTGGGAAATTACCAGTGCAGCATGTGGTCCTACTAGCTTCTGGCAAGTTTTAGCCAATAAATTATAAAGCATTGATTTAAGAGGGGGAAGGAAGAAGAAAAGGAAAAGGCAGCAATAAAATTGCTTTTAAATAACTCCAGTGTAGGTGGTGCGTAAACAGGATACGTCACAAGTCATTGAAAAATTCTCATTGGACAAACAAAGGGCTACAGAAGAAGAAAAAGAGGGGGGAGAACAAAAGCACAAAGGTGCAAGAAAATTCAGAGGTCCTTAGCTTACATGTTGTACTTCATTCAAGTTCCTAGCTACCTCAGTGGATTTTGGGTGGCCAAGTCAAAAAAGACCAAAAAAAAGTATGAAACATCTCTGGTTACCAGTAGATGGACAATTATGCCCAAGAGGGTCAGGAAGTACTTTAAATTCTTGCACATGTTATTGTGCACTAGTCTGTCCTTGCCAAAAAAACAAATAAGCTCCGTCTCAAAACCAGTTTATGTCTTTTGTTCATTACTTCTGCTGCAAACCTCTTCCAGAATTCACTCCTCTAATGATTACAGACCGCCCTCTAATTTTCCATGTACATCTATTTCAGTCTGTTCTTGCATCATTGTTGCCCCTAAATTTAAAAAGCTCTTTTCTATAAACATCACACCGGATACAGAGTGTCCTCTGTATCCACTCTCACTCTTTAAGGAAAAGCACATCTAAAACGAAGGCACCAGGAGCTCCATGGGTTTTTGCTCATCTCCTGTAATTTGAGCCCAGCCCTGAAAAGGCCACAAAACTGTCTGATGCTGATTAACTACCCAGGGCAATCCCTGCAAGTACAGGACACACTTCTTTTTTGCAGATTTAGTTTCTGGTGGCAAAAAAGTGCCACAGCTCTCACCTTACTACTGTGTCTACAGTAGTGAAGAAGACCCACCCTAATTTACCAGGTCTTTGCCAAGCTAAACTCATAAAGGTTTTTTAATTTCCCCTCAAAAGATCATCTTTCCATTTCTCTGGCCATTCTTTCCTCACTTATTCCAGTTTATCCCTGATAAACAAAACAATATACTTCTCCAGCTAGGTTATTTCTAGCAGCGTCAGGGAGTATTAACGCAACCCTGACTGGTACTGCAGGTTAACATAAACCTCCTGCACAACTGTCATCTTGGTCATTCAGGGTCTTCTCGTGACCAAACACAGGCATCCTGCTTTTCAGTTGCTTCATCCCATTCCTACTCAGTCTTCAAGATCATCTAGGTCCTCCTGTAAAACATTCCCAATTTTCCATGATTTCTTACTCTGTTGGTTCAGCAAATTTTATCTACACATTCATCCTCCAAGGTCCTTAACACAAACATTAACTGCAGATGTATGCTAAAGCCATTCCTTGGGAATTCTTACAAGCAACCTGTCCCCAGTTGCCGTTACCTCCCTTTTACCTGATTCTGCTCCAACCTCATAATTCAACTTCTTCAGTACAGCCGTTCCTCACATGGCATGCTACCAACCACCCCACTGAACATCAGGAAGATTAGGATCTACCTATTTCTCTACTCCAAAAATAAATTATGGAAGATGTATATCAGATTAATTTGGCATAAACTGCACATATTTAATTATACCTTTTTTTCCCCTAAAAAAAAAATCTTGCTCTAGAACATAATACCGCTGTAGTCAGACCAAACAGACCTGAAGTTACATGAAACATCTGCTACCACCTTTTGAAGATCTGGACAAGCATAATGCCTACACGCAGCACAGCTTCTAGTTTGAACAAAATCCAACCTACCAAATATTCAAATTCACATACTGCTTTCTTCTTGCAGTTCTGTGCTTGAAAAGCAGTAAACAGATTCCATAAAGTAACTCGATTCACAAGCTTGCAAAAATTGCAAAATTGGCCTCGCCGGTCTCCAGAAGTGTAACTGTGATCTGTTAAGACGATCCACTCAAAACATGCATCCAGTAAATCCAGTTCTTTCTATTTCTGAAGTGGATTAGCTCACAATTCACAAAGCCTATATCCTCACTGTAAGCCACAGAGATCCCACCGCAGTATTTGGCTGAGATGAACTGCTTTCATTTTATGCATATTCTATATAAAAATAAGCCAGGTGGGATTTCCCTGCTGTACTTTGAACAACTGCAATCATACAGCCGCCGCAAGTCTAAAATGTAATATTAAGGTCAAGCTCTCAATCATTTTTCTAAACCACCTTCTCAACCACAGCATAGTCCTCCTCTCTCCCTCTCACTTGCTCCAAATCGGCTCCTTTCCCTGCTGTCCAGACCACATCCATATCTTTCTTCCTTCCTCCAAAACATCTGTGACCCAGCCATGTCATTCTCATTTTGGCCACACCTAGGAAACTCATTTACCCGTTATCAGTCCTATTAATATGGACTTTACCCAAGGCCATTCAGAAAGATAAGACCAAGTATTTCCCAAGCCACCAACTGGAACAAACAAACAGAAAACCCCCAAATCACCTTATTTTCCTTTTAAACAGATACAGAAAATGTGAAAACATCAAAGTAATTCACAAAGTCATGGTAAGAAATTCCAGTTAAGGTGAGAAGTCTTAAGTATCAACACAGGATAAGCTTTCTTGTGGAGCAGAGCCAGCTTAGGCTGTTCCCTCTCTCCAATCCAATCATTCCTGCCTCTTACCGCAGCTTGCTCGTCCTTCAGCTATACCACCGCAACTTCTGGATAACTGAAAACATCATATTGAAAAATAAGTCTTTTTACTGCTATTTCTTTTCTTCATCAACCCTGTTGGATCAACCCTTCCTTTTTAGCAAAGTGACATACCCATTCCACATCAGGTCTAAAAAGGTTTTTGAGTTAAAAGCACTATAACAGAGCACTTCAAAGTCTGCTCAGTTTCTCAAGTTATGGTCACGTTAGATGTGCATGTCATGGTTAATAATCCAGACTTGGTGTCATTTAACAGAAATGCTTCTAAGAACATCGATCAAAAATCCACCTAGCTTATTTTCCATAGGTCAGGGATCTCCATCTTCTAGTACAAATCCAGGTGCTGCAGATAAATCACTTTCACCCTTTGTCTTCAGCTAAAGACGCTCCTTCCCTTACACATCCATCTAGCCTTCCCAAGAATTCCTATTTTTGGGACAATCTGGTACCAGGCATCTGAATAGTCCCAGATTATAAGCTTTAGGCCATAATACAGTGGGGACCTGCCCTGCTATTTCCTGAAGCTCTTTAAAAGGCATAAGTCAAGCCATAGCTTTACATAGAAAATATCAAGATACTTCATACTTTCTCAAGGAGGCATGGTGAAGAGTTTGTGTCTGAATTCTGGGATTGAGTAAGAGATTAAAAAATAAAAAAAAATTCCCTAATACTAGAGTGCAATTTTTTGTTAGCTTTAAGAAATTATGGCAATCTCTCCCCCCGCCACCCCATCAGTTGCTTCTAAACCAATGTTTCAATACAGTGAGAAAAACGTCAGGTATGGAGGAAGAAATACACACTGGCTTTTGCTCAAATGCGCAAAATTATGATAAATGCTAGATAATTAGTCTCTTGAGATTTGGGGATGCGGTTCATGCCTGAGCTTGCCACGACTGTTAATATCACCTCTGCATCCTGGCAGATCGTCCTGCAACAGCAGCATGCTCCAGATCAAGCACGGGTACACGACTACTGCTCATGTACCGTTTTTTTTTTTTTTAAATTAGAAGTACCATTAAGAATTATTATGTTCATAATAAGAATTACTATTTCCTTTAGAAATGCAATAGCTTTGCTGAAGCAGATGTTCTGGGAACAGCATGGAGCACCACTGGGCACAGTCTGGATACAGTGGAAAAGGACTCCCAGTA
Organism: Fulmarus glacialis; assembly: GCF_000690835.1. Lineage (NCBI taxonomy): Eukaryota > Metazoa > Chordata > Aves > Procellariiformes > Procellariidae > Fulmarus > Fulmarus glacialis. The sequence continues at coordinate 7,623 of NW_009188274.1, read as the reverse complement.
GCAAGAGGATGAATGCATGCATCCCGTTGAGTATAAGCATGGGAAGATCAAACACGGAGGAGATGGTTTTACAAGCTCTAACGTCACCTCTTTTTTCCAGTTTTTCAACGCTTCTATTTAGAAAAATACTACAAAAATAATCCCACATCTAGCAGACCTAAGTGAGAGGCTTAAACTCTTTCCTTGGTTAAGTTACAGAATAAATTATTTGATTACAGGCTAAAAATACTTACTATCAGACATTCCTTCTCTCTTTAAGGAGCTCTTGAATTGATAGTCCCACAACAAAAATAGGAAATACATTTTTAATGCGACTGATTAACATTCTAGCTCACTTTGGAGCACTCACTGTATCCCTTCACCTGAAGGTTTTAATTCCAGACTACTGACATTTCCTAAAAATGCATTATAGTTGAAAAACAAGTTACGATGTTGACAGAGTGCAATGCTCGCTAGTCTGCCTCGGGCAAGAAACCTGATTATGTGGCCACACCAATCCCTTCTGGCCTCATCATTTTTCACACCATAAAAACCATTCAGCCATAATCTATTTTTTTTGCTGCTGATGAATTTAAGAGATAAATAACAAAGCACCTAATGGGACCACGGCGACCTCCATACTCCTGCAAACCATTTAACAAGCAAAGGGAGGCTCTGGAGCATGCAGGTACTACGACTGCCATGGCAGAGACTTGTGGTCATCTCCCTGAATGTCTCGTGTTGGCATCGAGTCCTTGTTCATGGAGCTTGTGGAGGAGACTGCGCTGGGAGCCTGCCAGCTCTGCTGGCAGCCAGACCAACGTGGAAAGCTTTCACTTCATCTAAAGAGATAAGAAGAGAGGATTCCTCCTCCTGTTCAACTTCAGGTTGGTTTATACTTAAATGGGATTGACCATATCCTCCAAAATAAAAAAAATAAACAAAGCGTATGGTCTTGGTACACAATGAAGAGCATCTGCTCCTCTTCATCAGCAGAGATCCAAGCTGGAGTTTCAAAGAGGATTCAGACTCCCCCCATCTGCACCTACAAGGGAGGTCCATGAAGGCAGTGGAGACCCGAGCAGGGCAGCACGGGAGCAAGGCAGGAAAACACAAACAGGGCTCCTGAGCCCTCCTATGGAAACGTAGCACTGGCTCCACCCAAAGGGGCAAAAATAGCCTCCCACCCCACATTCTGTCCTGCTCACCTCTCAGCCAGTCCCATGCCAATATAGACTTTACCATGCTAAAAGTAAAATCAGCACCTGACGTTCAAAGTGTTACACGGAAGATTTTGGCACAAGTTTCAGGAAAAGTAAAATTAAATTGTGTCAGATCTCCTCTAGCCATGCTTAGAGCACAAAAACCTGTTTCAGGTAATGCTCCGCTGGTCCTCCCCTATAGCGTTCCTGCACACCTCATCCAAGCAATCTTTGATCTCCAACACCTGCTTTTGATGCTCAAAGATCTCCATAGTCTCCTTTCTACCCTCTTTTTTTTGACAAAGGGCAAAAAGAGGGCAAGCAAGCAATGCTAAACATCTCTTCACACGCACGCATCCGGGCTCATGCGTATCCCAAATCCTCCCCACAAGCAGTTTTTTAGGCAAAGCGACTCATTTGCCACTACGATGCCTATTTTTTTCCCTAGAGGACGATCTCTTTAAACTCAGAGAGATTTAACTAATAACATTAAAATGATGACTTACCAGTCTCTCATTATCTTCTGAGGTTCTCTGGTAATGAGCTGCTAAAGCAACGTAATCCTGCGCCTGCTTGTTACACTCTAAACACTTAAGTCCATGACGGATTAGTCTCAATGGGTCCGTATAGAGAGGCAAGGCTGGCTGAGTGTTAGCAGAAATTCCTACCCCACCTCCTGAAGCAGCACTGGGCTTACGCGAAGGAGAGGGTGAGTGCAAAGTCTGAGGAGCCGGAGAGGCCGAAGAGCTTGTAGGAGAAGGTGAAAACATTTGGTCTAAGGAAATTGGTTTCATTAGCAGCTGAGAACACTGCATGATAAATCCTTTGCTCTTATGATCTCTTGCATGTTTAAGCAAGCTACACTTATTAAAAAAAAGTAGCATAGTTGAACACTGAGTGCACATGACTTCAATATGAACGCTTCGTCTGCTATAGTGTTGAGTCAGGCTTTTCTCTAAGGCAAAGGAGTCCCCACATTCCAGGCAACAATACCCAGAGGCAGGTAAATTAATACTGGTGTCAGGCGGAGGGCTAAGGTTTGGAGTATATATTGGCACCGGATTGGCACTGTGCAGTACTTTATTAAACGCCTCCACGATGACGGGAGCAGCTTTCTTGACTTGGTGCACCAGCGGCACAGACATCTGTGTCACCTGAGGCTGATTTCGCCTCTGTGCAGATGACTTCGCCGTAACAGAAGCAGCAACGCTATGTGGGACTAAGTTGAGATTTGCCAAGTGCACGGCTTTGGGAAGAAGGCTGGAGGTGGTCACGTTGGATGGCTGTATCACAATACCCTGCTGCTGCCTCTTAACACCTACTTTTATGGCACCGCTGCCGCAGTTTGGCAGCGGAGATAAGGACACAGCACACGTGCTGTTTACAGCAATATCTGTCTTCACACCATCTGCGTAAGGACTCGCTACGTTTGACAGCTGGATAGCCACAGCAGCCCCGTTTTTGGTTGAATTCTTGCTAGCCTCGCTTTCCATAACTGCACTAGTGTCAGGGGAAGGGAAAGATTTGATAAACTCTTCGGCAGATGAGGTTTCCACAGGCGACTCTTCTGAAGATTTGCCCAACTCATCGTTTTCTGGCAAAATTCTAGTTACAGTTCTTTTAATTTCACCAGAGGATGTCTTGATAGTCTTTATTCTAACTTTGGGAATAGCTGGCGGAGAGCCGGCTGCCATGGAAGGAGAGCCTTTCCCACTGCTGTCGCTACACACACTTCGAGGACTCTCAGGCTGCTTGCTGGCCTTCCTCACCACCTCTAAGGGGCTTCGGGGACTCTTTGGTGACTTGGGCATTTTTGGACTTCCTTTTGTCCCGTCTTTAAAAGGACCAGGTTCCTTGGTAAGGTTTGGCTGATCGCCTTTTGGAATACATGCAACCTTTTTGGCCTGAAGAGCTACTAACGCCGCCACACAGGATGACAACTTTGAATGAGTTGGCTTTAATCTCTGGCGAGGCGGTACCGACGAAGACATGTTCAGCTCGGGCACAGACCCCTTACTTTCTCCTAAATTATTGTGAGGGAGGTCTCCAAACACCAAGCCTTCTCCAAGAAAGCTACTGGCATCTACCAAGTCCTTGCCTGACTCCACAAACCTCTCCGTTGCTTTGTCTTGTTCTCTCCTGCTCATTTCCAGCCTACTCTCTGGCTGGCAGTGGATTTCCATCTTTTGTTCCTTTTTACAGTATTGATCAAACATGCTTAATTCAGGCTCTGGTACCTTCCTAAGATGATCTAGTACTGAAGCTCCTGTTGGTATATACATTGAAGGTGGTGGAAAATAGGGAGTTTGGGCATGTTTGGGTTTATCACCAATACTGTTCTCTTTGAACGCGTCCTCTGGTTCAGGGCTGGAAATTGGGCTAAACTGACTAAATGTTGGCAAAGGTTCCGACTTGGACTGGTCCAGTTTATCAGAGTAACTTCTTGAGCTATCACCATTAATAAAAGTTGACTCAAACTTCCCATAATTATGCACTAAAGCGTGAGCCTCTGATGGCAGATCAGACCCACGAAACCCGTTGTGTAGCAGACCAGTCCCGAGGTGATTCCCCTCCTTTTCTGCTTCAAAGGACTCCTGGCGACTCGTGTTCTTCACTATCACACTCACAACAGGAGCATCAGAAGGAGGCAAAGAGTGGGATAAGGATACATTCTCATCTATGCAGATTCCCGATGACTTCAGGTGATTCTCGTTCTCCTCCCCAGTTGATGGGATGGTCTCCTTGGCATCAAGGCTAGTCGGATCGGGGATGTCAAAAGCAGCCAAGAGGTCATCAAAGTCTGGGGTTTTCATGTCCCCCATGATGAAAGCTACAATTAAAAGAAAAAAAAAAAAAAAAACAAAACTTTGTCAGGTACATTTCCCCCAAGGACAAACTTTGTAAGACTCATTTGCATAAACATCTTATGTGACAAAAACCACAACTACCCAAAACGCTAACGCAGCAGGGTACAAAGGTTAGAAACATCTCTGGCAAACACTTCAGCTTCCATTTTAACTATTCCAAGATTGACTGTTTATACACAAAAATATTAGCCCAGTTTTTTCAACACAGCTTTCAACACAACAGTGCCGTTTTGCAGGGCATCGCGGGGAAGGAACCTCTCCTGCCCTAGCTTTGCCTGGAGGATCAGCAAAAGCTCAGGTCCCATCCTGCTCAAGCTGGCAGGGGCAGGCGACAAGTGACAGGAGCTGTTCACACCTGTCCTGCGACACAATCCACCCTCTCCAGGTTGTGGGCAGCTCCTGGTGCTTCAAGCAACGTGGTGGGAAACAGCATCCCCTTCTCCCAGGGTCCCCAAGAACAGAGCTGGTTCAAACATGACCTTTTAAATGACACCAAGCTCACGCAGGGGATATCTTTTCAACCTGTCACATGCATCACTACTCCAAAAACAGCTGTTGTCATGAGCCTCAACAGAAAAGATGCAGAAGTACATTACTACAGCGTTTCTTTTTTGTTTGGTTGGGTTTTTTTCCAGAGCTGATAGGCAACGATCACTGCCTATTTCCCAACAGATTGTCAAATCTGAAGAATTCAGTCCTCCTTCAAGGAAAAAAGCCAAGAGTAAACAGGTGGCCCAAGAGAAATAGACCTGAAAAGTGAGACGACTCCCTACCCAGAGCAATTTAAATAATAGAAGTCTTCAGTAAATATTTCAATACAGCAACTCAAAGCACGGTAAATCAAGCAGAGTTTATTTGAAACAGGGGCAATCCTTAATTAGGCAATGATGCGAGGCAAAACTGTCCAAAGACAGAATAAAGGATTGTATCCAAATCGTTACAAGAAATGGGGTTCCCAGCCAGCGCTCTCTTTATAAGCCCTCCAGAAGGGAAGCGGGGACTTAGATGCTCACCACAGAGACCTACGACAGCAATAATCAAGCTCTGATGAGATGCATAATGAAAACTGACAGCACAGAATTACTTGAACGTTTGTGTTCACTACTGTCAGGGATACTGGTTTTCCCGTTTAATCAAAATATTTTCAAGTTGGTGCAATATATAGATTTCCCAAATATTTAATAAGCCATTCTTTAATACACGTTCCATTTAAACCCCACATTTACGTGAACTGATGTATGCTGTATGCGGGGGAGGAAAAAACCCAAAGAACATCAACTGAACTAGCAGAGCACCAGTTCCTACTTGGCAAGGAGTGCCCACAGGCAAGGTAAGTCCTGCCACGCTCACTTGACTTGGGCTGCACCAGTGCTGCCAAAGCCAGTGGCAAGCCAGGGAGACAGAGAGGTGGCAAGAGCCTGGGAGAAGGGGGAAGAGCTGGGAGCAGAGGTGCAGGCAGAGAGGAGGACCCCGGAACAAGGTGGAGGGAGAGGAAGCTGCTGTCTGACACCTTCCCAAAAGGCCACTGATTTAAGGCTGCTTTCATTATTTACAATTGAGTTTAAAAGTTTGTCAAGCATCACATTAAAACCAATCAAAATACAACCCTTCCTGCCAGACTGCTGGTACGGGGAACAATTCACAGAACTGGGCCAGGAGAAATCACTTCAGCACGGAACAAGAGAATATACTGGCCTTTGAGCTTTAGTTCAGCCGTGCCTACAGACAAGCCCCGGAGGTGTTGCTTTCGTTAATCTACTGCAAAACACTGAGGAGATTTACTTGGCCTAAGAGTGGTTCACTGTGGTTTAGGTTAAAGTTGTTCTCATTCTTAAATTAAACCACAAATATGAATGTCCACAGAGGACTGTGCAATAATTTACGATCACGTCCCTCAGCAAGGTAGAGCAGCTATGCGTTGAGATGCTGGAAGCCCAGAAGATTATCCATACGCTTCAAATCACCAGCAATTGATAAGGACTTTTGAAACATCTCAAATTACTGCAGTTGGCAGCGCGTGGACATGAAACTTCCCCTTCTTTTGGGTGGGAAAACTTGTGCCAGCTGGGAGAGAGCTAGGCACCACTTGGCTCCCAAAATTTCTGGCACACAAATCCTTCCGCAAGGAAGACATCTCATCCATAACCTGGCATGTTCAAGTTTTATATAGAGAAAAATGAGCTTGCCAGTTGCTCTTGACTTTTCCGTTCTCACTTTCAAACACCTATGCACATCTTTGGATGCGGCAGTGTTTTAAAATACAAGACAAAATAAAGCCGAGGTATCTGCAGCATTACAAAATACACTTTTCTTGGAAGAAGCCTTGCATTTTCAGAAGCTTTTGTGTACATCTTTGAGTCCTATAAAAGACTATGCTCTTCGCTATTATGAGAGCGCAAGTCTCTACTCAAGTACTTCTCCACAAAATCGCGTCTTAAACTTGGTGTATGTGAAGCTACAAGTTCTCAAAATAAAACAAAATTGGACCGAGATTCCAGACAAGACCAAGTAAGTATCTTGCCGACAGAAGTGATTTTTAAACAACACAAATTTAAAATTTGGACTAAACACCATTTATTTCTGTTCTTAGATAACAAACAGAAAAAGTATATTAAAGGAAATTATGTCAAAGACTCCTGCAAACTGGCTTGTGAGAAAAGCTGAAAATAAAAGACTTCCATCCTTACTCCATCCTTCTCGGGCAAAGGACTTGCTTTAGAACCCAAGCTCGGGATCCAATTTTTCTCTCTCTGCTTGCCTAGGCTGAGATTTGCAAAGCAATAGAAGAGATGAACAAAAAGAGCAAAGAAGAAGGACTTACAGACTAGAATGCATGTACTTCAATATGCAAAACCAACCTCACAGTAGCACGTTTCTCCAGGAAGCAGGGACATCTAGAAGCCTCCAAGCCATCAAATAAAACCCCTGCTAACTCGCTCGAGGCAGTATGTCAAACCCCAGGGCCTTCTGCTGTGGCTAAGCTTCAAAACTCTGCAGTCAGGCAGGACCAACGTCCCACACACACCCCATACAAACCTTTCACTCACTAGCAGTGCTATTCCTGGGGCCTTTCAGAGATCTGCAGCAGCTCCTCTGCAGCTTTCAAATCAGCGCATACCATACTGTTCAAGGAGGAGGTTTGAGATTGCCACCTAATAGGAAAGCATAAAAACGCAATCACACCAAGGTTAAAGAATAAAGGAAAATAATAATAATAAATATTGATAAATCTGCAAAACAACAGCAAAGTACAAGGGAGAACATCTGCCAAGGGCTGCTCTCGTGGGTCCAGAAGAGGCAGGTGTCTCCTGGAGGGGATGCAGGAGGGAGGCGCACGGGGATTGCCTGCCAGGGGAATACTTTGGGAAGGCAGGGATGCCAGGAGCAGGGGCCGAGGAAGCACGGGGAGCGCATGCCAACTGGCAGCGGGTGAGGCAGCCGAGCTTGCCGAGGGAAGCGGCCGCCCAGGGGCTGTCAGGACTGTGGGGAGGGTGTGGGAACAGGGAAACCGCAGCTGCTGGAGGATCAGACCGGAGGCTTCCAACGGCAGACGGGACCCGCTGCTTTAACACCAT
>NW_009188273.1:112218-193454 GCF_000690835.1 Fulmarus glacialis | reverse complement strand
CCCTGCCGGGCACCGCACCGCCCCGCAGATCACCTTGTTCACCACCATTTTAAAGCCCACGGACCCCCTCCCTCCCGCCGCCAGCCATAGCCTCCCTCCTCTCCCTGGACTGACACCAGCTCTCAGCATAAAGCAGGGCGAAAGCTTTACCCCAAGTTTCTGGTTTCTCCTCTTCCAGACCCCGGCGCAGCCCCTACACGCACCAACTCGCCGGGCAACCCCAGCACAAGGTGGGCACTTCTTGAACCGCGCCTGCAAACTTTGCAGCCCCGGCTGAGAGCGGCTCCGGCTGCGGCCGCGCCGAGTCTGGGCGAGCAACTATTCCGAGGGTGTTTAAGTCCTTTTAAATCAACTCCTACTTTTCCAGTCCATATCGATTTCAAATGCTACTTACTGGAATATGCGGCTCCATGCGTGGTGCTTCTACCCGCTGGGAAACCAGAAGCATCTTGGACTGGGGATCAACCGGCTTTTAGATCCACTTTGGCTGTATTTAGCAAAACCCAGCACCGCAAAGGACTCTCAGACTGTTTTCTCCTTTTAGGTTCCAGACAAGTTCATCCTGGCGTTGCAGTTTGCTAATGATTCACTGTCTGTCTCAATCTGCTCACTACATTTCCATCAACCCACAGCTTCCTCACTTAGAAGGTGGAGTTTGTGGGGTTTAAGTTACTGATAGGCATATCTAAGTGCTGTGTCACTCAAAGAGGAGGAGACACACTCTCTCTCTCTCTCTCACACTCACACACTCTCTCACACACACGAACGGCTCCAGGCTTAAAGGGGAAGTAACACTTTCTTCTCTTTAGAAACTGGAGACCTCACAGATCCAAGGATTTTTTTTTTTTTCTTCCTTCCGTGCATGAAGGCGAAAATCATGCAGCCTATGGACAGTATTTTAACACGCAAAAAGCTGCCTAGCATGTGTAGTGCCTTCTTTCCAGAGCTTCAAGTTCATTCAGTACAAAAGTAGTGTCGCTCAGAAATATACCGGCAATTAATGGATAATTTTTTTTCCAAATCAAAGTGTACAAATCACTGAAAAGATAGCCCGAGGCATAAAGTGTAAAGGTTTGAGTTATTCTTAAGAAGTGTAGTTTCCTGTCTTTTTATGCCATTACAATACGATATTCAGCACTCGTAACACTCATAAAAGGGTTAAACTCATCTTACTCAGGTGAACCCAGGTTACCAAGAAGGAAACAGCAGAGTTGCTTCATTTTCCCCCTTTGTGCTACGTACATGTATTTTTGAAGACAGATAAAATTCTGAATAGAGAGCTCCCATAGAACCACGCACTTCTCATATGACTATAAATGTGCTTGTTACAAGCTGCAATCTCTGAATATTAATTTTAACAGACCATCAACTGAAATCTGAGAACGTATTCAGACCTCCTCTTGGATTGTGCAGAAAGGACTGGGAAGAGCAAGCTGCAGGCAGCTAGTAGAGGACACTGGGTCCACAAATAATTGCTGGTATAATTTCATTTCATTACCTTGCTAAATCAGTACGACTGTCACTCCTGTCCCGATACATTGGAGATACTAGAAACCCTGTCCCAGTACACTGACTCAATGGATGAGATGTGGAAGACATAGTACCATTTCTAATAAAATGTCTAATTTTTTAAATTATTCCTAAAATAGTAATATTAGTAAATTATGCTCCATAAAATTAAGAAGGAAGTTATTTGAATAAAACTCAATTACTGTGGCCAAATACATAAAAGTGGAGCCAGAATCTGGCCTCACTTTCCTGAAAGTTTTCCACACAGCAATCATCTTCAACTTGCAGTTAACTGATAGACCAAACCCATCTTTGTACCTTGAGTTAATAAATATCAGGAATATCAGTTCATCAACAGAGAAAAATTTGTTTTCACCTTTGCTGAAGCCTCTAGCTTTCCTGTGACTGCTGTAACAACGGGCCCACTCCCCTGAGCAGTATTTGTGTTACTTCAGTTTGCATTGTTTGGAAGTTTATTGGTTTGCTTTTCTAATGATTTTGCCTTCTATATTATTTAAAATGACTTCAATGTATTTTGTCTATTGAAAAAAAGAAGGACAAAAATAATAAACTTGTGGGGGTTTGAGCACCCTGAATTCTACAGACTCTGAGGGCCAAATCTCAAAAGGTTTTGGTGTCTAAGGGGAAGCTTATCAACACCTGATGTTTGGGTTTGTTGGGCTGCCCAGATCGAATCTACAACCCTGCCTGAGGTGCCAGGGCTCAAACACAGCATTAGGCATCAGCATGGGATCTAAAAGAGCCAACATGTTGAGCAGGAGTCACCTAAAATGAGCAAGCTCAGTGGAGACACGCATTCATCATGCATTAATTAAGCTCCACCTGCAAGGAGGTGCTGCTGTCTGCCCAGTATGCAATGTCTGGAACCCTCCCCTGAAGCTATACGTGTGTGTGTAAGGGTTCCCATCTATCTGCCTGGAGTTTTTTGGACTAAAGTATGCATGTATGAAATGTGAGGGACACACAGGGATTCCCACATTCTGTGGATATACTGGACCTACTGACAATACCATGATCAGATGATGAATGCATGGTAGGTCCATGTCAGTTTTTCTATGCAGCACCTACGGTGCACACTAGTCATTTGTCCAGAAGTTTTAGACAAACCATGTCATTCATGACTCTTGCCAGACATATGAAGTTCCTGACAAATGGCAAAAGTCCTAAGGACTGTCATTTGCTTTGTTCACTTCATAAAACTAGACCAACAGACCTCCCCAAAAGGAAGACGACATGAGTAGGGGTATAGGAGCCCTTACCTGCTCACGCAGCAGGAATGATGGATGTGCTTGCCAGATGGTGGTTTGTGTTCTCCTCTGTAAGGTCAGATACGCTCTCAGATGGAAATCAAATTGAGACAAGTACTTTAGTACTAGTTGGTTAGTGCACAACAGAATTGTGGCAACATTTTCTTTTTTTGAACCTGCTGGCTCAAGCTGCACAAGGTCTGGGGGTCTGGATTTCACTCTGGCAGCCAGGTGCCAAGTGTCCCCATGCTGCCATGTCCCCATGGTGCTCCGGACTGATCAGGCGAAGCTGTGAGGTAAGCGCTGGGATGCCCAGCGGTGTCACAACAAGGACAGGTTTGGGTGTACACAGAAGCCTAATTCCAGGCAGTGTGAGCATTTAACAAAAAAGTAACACCCTTGCAGAGATCACTCATTTTCAGCGATGGGTAATGGCTAAGAAGGGCATTTCAGGGTTGCAATTTCGGTCTTTGGTGATTAAATTATGAGCCCTTTCTTTAGGCATATTTACTATAGCTGACCTGGGGGAATCCCGGGCTGCTCTGGAATCAATGACAAAACTTTCACTGGCTTCTTCAGGGCAGCATTTTCTTTTCCTAGATTAGGCCTACCCTAAGCAAATTGCAGACAATATCTTATTATTGCGCGTCTGTCTCATTTTGGAAGGGTGAGCTGTGGGATTCTGCAGAAAAGAGGCAATTTGAAGGGCATCAGAGCTGTTGTTACGGCCACAGGCTGAGGCTTGCCAGAATGCATCCTAGTACCTCAAACGCTTCCCCCAAGGCTGCGCATCGAACCCGGGCCTGACTGGCTGGGATTAATCCTGTTCTTTATCAATTTTACCGTAGTTTGCCATATTTCACTTAGCATCTTTAATATCCACAGAAAATATAATTTGCTTTGTTCACTTAATGAAACTAATGTCATTTCTTTGCAAATAGAGATGTCTTATTCAAAAGGCAGAGTCTGAGAGCTGAGAAGTTATAACTGTATCTAAAAAGTAATGAACCGATGAAAGGAGTGCACTGAACTGTATCTTTCCTGAAAAAAAAAAACCCCAAACAGGACCAATGCTTGTCCTATGCTTGTACCCAGTTTTTGAAAAAGCAGTATCTTTTCATCTATCTAAGAAGACCTGTTAGTTGGAAAGCTGCAATGCGCTAAATAACTGCCCAATGCTACGTCACCAAGTGAAAGGATCGGGCACTCCGCGGGAGTCTTGACGAGTTGTGTGAGCAACAGGCACTGCCAGTACGAGGTGGCCAAGGGCTAGAGAAAAGATTTGCATCTTTCAGGTCGGAGTGAACAGAACATGCTAAAAACTGAACGTCCAGGTAACCTGGATGCTGGGACACTCTGTTCTCCCAGGAGAACCGTGCCCGACTCCCAGCTGGCCTCTGGGTGTTCCTGACATCAGTAAGGACATCGGAAGTCTGAGCAGACAAGGCCTGCTCCGCTGCACGTCTTGTAAGCTGAAGGGAAGCAGCGATGGAGTGCAAGGATTCACCACAGATTCACTGAAGGATTCACAAATTTGTCAGTGACCCAGAATCAGATGGATGGAAATCATGTGATGCTTGCTACTCGCACGTTTTTGACCTGGAATCAGGTAAAATCAATGGCTTTGGCTGAAATACACTTTGAGTGTGTGTTTATTGGGAGCTCAAACGCAAAGCAAAGATCCCAGGGAGTAAAATCACATGAACTGCAACAGATATACACAAGTCTTCATAAGCTAAAACAAGAGTTTGTCCTAATTCTACCGAAAACACAAACCCTTAGCATGTGAGAATGAGGTGCAAAATTCAAGTGAGCGATGTATAAACTGGGATGTGGGTAACTCCACCCCACAGCAAAGATAATTATTAGGCCAAACATAAACATGGTGATAAGGAAGAATATAAAAAAAGATGAAATTATTCCTCTGACAGAAAATTACAGAAAAAGCCACACAAATCCAACTGTGTTTGCTTTCAAGGAATGAAGACAACTGTGGCATAATCGCAAGTCAGCGTAGTATAAATAAGAACATAAGAATTTCCATCAGATCAAAGGTGCACCTAACCAGTATTTTTCTTCTGGGTATCAGTGATATCCATTTTCAAAAAGTAGTTAATTAAACTGTGGAGTTTATTCTGAAATGTCCATCCATGGTAATTAAATTGTTACCATGGATGGACATTTCAGAATAAATGGGTTCAAAAGGGATTGGAAGTACTTATGGAGGGCAAATTCATCAGCGGCTATTTAACACGAAGATCTGGATGAGACCTCTGGTTCTGAACCACTAAATGCTGGAAGCTGGCAGGCGATACGAGGGGAGGAAGGACTCTCTCTGTCCATGCCTTGTGTACAAAGCTGGCTCTTTCCTAAGGGTCCAGTAGCAGCCACTTCAAGGCACAGATACTGGGCCTGATGAACCTTAGGTTTGACTGGTCGGTATTGCATTTCTTATGCTAGATTAGATCAGCGATCTAGCTAATTTGGTATCTTGTCTCTGACCACAGGCAATAACTGATGCTTCAGAAGATAGAAAAGAAACCTTTACTGAACAATCGCAGGACAAATTGCATGTCGCGGTGCAAGTTTCTTAGCAAGTTTCTTCCTAAGGACAGACAATTTGTAACTGGCTGATGCTCAGAACTGGGAGAGCTCGTGTCCTTTGTGTACTTCCCCCATAGTACACTATAATATATTGGGGATGAGATTTCTAATACATGCAAAATTTCAATTCATTTCTGAAACCCATTACACTATTAACATCAGCAACATCATGTGTTGAGTAAAACAGCATCTCAGGTCATTTCTGAATGTGTTTAATTGGATGTCATTTTTTCCCTAGTAAAAGTATATGGGAAATACCTGAAAATAGATAAATTGCATCAATAAACAATTTTAATTTCCTCAGTAGTGCTTGCTACATTAAGTAATTTTATAAGTCATGTAGAAAAATATGTATAATTGTTAATGTATCAATTCTAATTTTTTAGAAGAAGAAGAGTGTATAGGTATGGAAGAGTGTATAGGTAAAATCATCAAAGGATGGACTGGCATGCTAACATTTCAGTGGGTACATGAACTAATTTAGGAAATTATATAAATCAAAGTGAATGCTGATTTTGTCTTTTGCACAGAAAAATAGACACAGATCTAACATGAATCTTTGTGCTTAGGAGTTAAGAGATGACAACGCTGTTAGTAATTTCTTCATCTTTTCATAGAAAGGTACATAGCATAAAGTATGTAACTTCTGCTAAAGTATAGGTTAAAATCATGTTGTAAATGTCTGCTTGGTTGCCAAATGCTTGTTCCAAATTGATCTACTTTGAACTTATATTTTAAATACAGAAATCAATTATTTGCATAGCTCAGAGATACACTTAAGCACGTGCTTAACATTATGTATGACTCCCTCAGAAACTGAAGGGATTACTTGAGTGCTTAGGTAAGCACGCAGATACATCTGCACCATCAGCACCGGTGCGATCAAGTCTTGTTTGCATGAGGTAAAATCCCAGCCCTACTGACATCCCAAACTCAAGACCACTACTCAAAATCTTTTCATGTAAACAAAAGTCTGTTGATCTCATCCAGGCATTTCATTTTTACTTGAGTGAAATCTGGCCTGCAGGATTTAGCCCTGCAATATTTTACTTCTCTTCATCTCTGCTTGCAATCAGGCCATACCAAGTTGCAAAGCGCTCTGACTGCAGATCTCCACCATGACTGAGGCTAGGAAGCAGGGCTAGAAGAATATCAAATACCTGATGCAGCTCTGTTAAGGCCAAAATATTCTATAGAAAGGCTGAATTATGACCAACATTTTTAACTGTCTTTGTACAGGACTTATGGTCATTTCAATTCTGATTGTCCTGCAGCTAATAAGATTTTCCATTTAAAATATAGAACATGATACAAGTGAACATAACATCACATTTAATAGCTGTATTATTAGCCACAATACATTGAAAAAGTTTGCTAATTAATGGCGTTTCTACAGTTCTGACTTCTGCATAAAACGTCTTCCCTCCTGATTTATGACGTGTGCTCCCTGCTGCTGGCTGTGCCCGGTGAGCACAGACCGGGCGCTGGCCTTTCTCCCTGAAGGCGCGGGGCTGCCGGGGCGTGGGGTGGCAGGGCTGAGGCCGCTGCACATCTCACCTGCAGCCCCAGTTACATCTAAGAATAAAAGCCATCATACGCTCAACTGAAAGCGTACGTGCAAGTACACAGGCATCATTTAAGCGAGCCTGTGTTTGCAATGCCTGTCACTACCCAGGAGATGCCTTTTCTCCAAGTGTTACATTCAGTAGCGTTCTCACATTTCTCAGTTGCTGCAGAGCTCCCGCAGCCACGTGGGCACAAAAGCAGCTTCCAGCCCACAGGAGGGGTATCAGATCAGGAGCAAAGAGTGAGAGGTGTCACTTGCCAAATCCTCAAGTTAACAACAGGCCTGGGCAACAGGACACACTTATTTGACTCCTGTACCTGACTGCAAGTAAGGCACCACTCAGAAGATACAATAATGCAAAAAATACTTAGTAATAATTCTAGCTTTGCTGTTTTCTCACTGCTGGATCATACAGTTCATGCACACATGCAACAATCAGGAACATATGGACCTGCCTCAACTCCTCTAGAAGTCAACAGAAAGGCAGATTCAGGCCCATACCTGATACAAGAGATTCCAAATTGCTTTAAATATCTAAGTCTGCAAAAATGGTTCTGTATGTATTGTTTTTAAGACAGGATCACATAATTTTGCTTCCCTCAGGAAACACACACCTTTCTTCCTTAATTTTCTCTTCCGTTCCTAGAGTTGTCCTCTCTTTGCTAGAGCTGACACTATTTTTTAAAGCATTCTCTATTTCATGACTGTCAAACTATTCTTTCCATGCCAGATACATGGCAAAGTTACATATTCTTCAACTCAAAACAATTTACATGAATATGCATAAACTACCTGATGGCAGAATTGGCCCTGAGATTTAAAACCATAAAGCCCACAGAAACAAATGTTACCCTCTTCCCTTTGTCAGAGATCCCTTGGATCAAGCATAGAAATTATACTTTTATGCAGTTGTCAAGAAAATGCAAAACCAATGCATGAAACATCGTATGTTCTGTTCATTAAAGAAGAGTGTTTGTGATGATACAGATGTTCAGCCAGACTAGGATGTTGCCAATGTCAGTTTGTGATTTACTACAAATTATTGATTTCAAATCTTGGTTTCCCAGGGCTACTGAGCTTATCCTGTCATATAAATACGCATCCATTTGCTAGCGGCTGCAGCCTTGTATAAAAACGTGTGTTGTCTCAACTAGTGTCAGATTTCTTGAGCCAAAAAATAAAGCTCTACTTCTCTTCAGTGCAGGAACAAATACCAGCTATTAAGTTACATTTCTATGTCCAATACAATATCAGCATGTCTTGCACAACTATGGCATCCATCCAGAATTATACATTTTGTTATTGAAATTAATAAGAAGGCACTGTCCTGAGGAACTGCACCACCCTCTCCCCCCACCCCCCAAAGGAAATTGCTCAAAAGATTTCACAGAGCATCTTTAAATTACGAGACAGGTACAGCCTCAGACTTCTCATGTAGCTCAAGAAACAGCTTGAATTTAACTACTTTTAGGTACAGATCTGTCATGAGCAAGTTACACAACATGCAAGTGCAAAAGGATGGCGGGGATAGTAACTCTCTGTTCATTAGGGCCAAGAGTGATAGTTGAATTGGCAGCACTTGTAAAGATTAGAAAGAAAGGAGAATACCACTGTGAGCCGCTGGGAGTTGGGGCACGTGTGTTCTCTCAGCCTGTCCCCCCAGGTCCTGCTGTTCTCCTGCCCATCTTCTGCTCCTGGTCACCCGACACATTCCAGCACAGCGTTTTTTTCATTTGGCCCTTCTACTCCTTAAGACTTTCTCTTGGTCCTTCTGCTGTGCTCACACCTCTAATCCCAGCTACCCACTCTGCTGCCTTCCCTTCCCCAAGGGAAACGCTCCTGGGTGGAGACGGGTCTGTCTCTGACCTACTGCTCGCTGAACGCTGCTGCCGCCAGGACGTGCCGCACCGTTACTGTGGACTCAGCAGCAGGCTACCTGCCCACTGACATGGACCTTATAGACCAACAAAAGAGTCCATGAGGTTTTGGACCTTTATGGTTCAGTCATTAGCTGCTTATGAAAGTTCAACGGCATTTGTGGGATTTGGTGACAGATGCTGACAATTCTGCTGCATGCTCTCTTTGGTGCATACCCATCGCAGCCTTCAGAGCATGTTTTTGGTTTTATATTTTTCTCCAAAAAAGAAATCTCTGTTTTACCATCACTTTTCTCAAGTCACTTGCATGTCATAATGAGTTCTCTGTTTACTAAAATACAAAACCTTCAGGGCTGACAGCAGTGGCAGAAACGACAGAATCAACAGGGTTGCATTTTCTTTTGTCTTGTCACTTCACCCTCACTTGTTTTTGTGCAGTGCAGAATAGATGAACTTCGGGAACAGCAGAAAAGGGCGCAGCCCTCACACGACCAGCCAGTCGAACCTTTGCAGGTAAAGATTGCGGGAGGTACATGAACCAGCTTCCCTCCCTACCTTCTGCCATGGGTAGTGCAGCTGGGGATGGGACGAGGAAGGCATTTCCCCTGTCAGAGAGGTGACGGCGATGCCTGCTCTGCTCTGCGGCTCCTGGGCACCCGTTGCTGGTTGGAGCAGTATCACCTGCAGCTTACACATTAAACTGAGGAACGTTGCGTTTTGCCGTGGGAGGATGGAAAAGGTGGGTGGATGGCTTCCAGTCGTAGGGGATGCCACCTGGCTGATGCCTGCTTCACGTAAATGGTATAGCCCCATGGAAGCATGGTGATTTACACCAGGGAAGGATCAGGCCTGCGCATTCGAAGACAATTTTCAGGAAATGAACCTGGAAATTCCTTTTGAGCACTCTGGCTCTTCCTAAAGTATTTGAAAACAATTTATTCCCAGATTACAGAGAGCTCTTCTTGCTCTTGCAGGAAAAAGAAAGGGGAGAGAGAGAGAGAAAAGGAAGCACTGCAACTTCCCAAGCCACTTCACACTAACAGCGGTATGATCCTGAATCAATGCAGAGGGGCTGACAGCAACAATAAGCGTTAACTGCTGCAGTGAAGGGGGCTATTTAACCTGGCTACTAAAAGTTATTTCTGCCACAGCTATTTGAACAAAACATTTGGCAATTAAATTAATTCAAGCATATCCTCTCTTTTCATGGGAAAAATGCGGGAAAAATCCAGGCAGAGAATGAATGGCATCCAGATTAATGAGGAACTGCACAAAAAGAGGAAAATAATGGTTTTCTTAAATATATTAGTATTACATTCTGCGGTAGCACCATATGCTAGTTTCCTAGATGCTGGTAATCCTGGTGTATTTTTATCTTGGCTAGTGCCAAGAGGGAGCTATACAAGGCCAAGTTCTTCCCACATATCTATGTTGAATGCAGTTTACCTCCGCTCTGTGTTGTGAATCTGAACCAACAGCCAGCCATGCAACTGCTTAAGATCTCGCCTTTATTTTCTGGCTGTATCTGAATTCGGCTTTTAAATACCATATTACTCCATGTCTTGAGTCTTTGATGAAGCCTTTTTTTCAATGATAGAGCCTGGAAATGTTGGACTTAAAAATCACAAGCCTCTACCACTTCAATTGAAGGATCAGATCCACTAATTAGATGCAGCAGCAGACTATAAATTGCTCACGTTCCAGACAGAGAAGAACAACAAAAAGCCATTCTGTGTTAGTGGGGATGTATTAACATATATGTAGGACTTCATTCTTCTCCAAGTTGAACAAATATTCCTTAATCAGTCCTTAGAAATCACTTTTGAAGCTGGTGGCATTCTTCCATTATTAGACAGGGAAGAACAGCTATGACTATTCTAGAAAAAAGAACCACCACTAATTAACATTGTTTAATTGGATGGATTTGAAACACCTATAGCACAGGTGACCCTAACCCTAGCTAGCCAAATTGTTGTACTCCCTTCCTCGTATGCAGTAGTCATGCCACTCTGCTCTAGCTGCATTGCCCTCTGGACACTTATCACAGAGCTTGACACAGTTTCTGGCGCAATGATTCTGAGGCTTTTGGGGAGTCAGGAGTCCTAGGGTGAAAGCAAGCACGCATTCAAAATTCACCAGGATTCACACTACTTTGAAGGCTTTTTGTAAGGTGCTAGTATGAACACGTATCACAGTTTCTGTAGGGGCTATGGGAAAGCGTTTTCAAGACAGCTGAACTGAAGCCAATGACAATGAAACGGAGCAGCATGGAGCTCAGAGCAATATTCTCAGTTGGGGCTCACCTCTGATACGGAGATGATGCCAACTAAGCTGTGATACAAACACGGTGGGTACAATGTTCGATTATCGCATTTCTTTCCAGAAAGTTCTTCTGTCTTCGGATATGATAGTTCACACCTTCAGTGTTAACGATCCCTGTTTGACAGCCGTTTTGAACCTGTCCACACAACTTGGCCAACTGATCCTCTGGCTACCTCCAGCCCAAGCTGGGACTGCCCGTGCAGTCTGAAGAGGGGGGGAAACAGGCAAGCACAACTTTGGGCGTAATGCATATGAGGGAAGCAAGGCCTGATGTGTCCCAGCAATGCAAGGAGAGCCAAACAGCAATTCACTCAGATATTTTCAGTATAGGGGAAAAAAAAAGAGATTTGTCTTTGTCAGTTAGGGATTCTGGGTTGAGAATCCAAGTGTCCCTGACCATCTAGTTAGCAATTCATGTTATGCTCATCACCACGGTATGTGACTCCTTGTGACCACATTGCCTCTTGGTAACTTTTAGCCACTCTAAAGATAGGTGTGGTAGCACCTCAGAGTCACTCTGGAAACCAGGAATACACGTTTGGGAGGCATCTTTTATAATTGGCA
The DNA here is from genome assembly GCF_000690835.1 of Fulmarus glacialis. Taxonomy (NCBI): domain Eukaryota; kingdom Metazoa; phylum Chordata; class Aves; order Procellariiformes; family Procellariidae; genus Fulmarus; species Fulmarus glacialis. The sequence goes on along the minus strand of NW_009188273.1, from coordinate 181,743 downwards.
TGGCTGAGCTGCAGCTCTGCCTCAGGCAGAAGGTAAACTCTGTCTCGCTGGGGGTGGTGAAAGGAAATTTCTTAGCACAGAAAGAACGCAGAGCTGCTTGGAAGCCTGCAGGAAGGCTGGCACCTGGGGTTGCACAGAACCTTCTTGCAAAGCAACTGGAGGGAATTTTTCTCCCCAAGTGAGGAGCCTGTGCAAAGGCTGTTGTTGCCCAAGTCACCAGTGAAGTTTTAGGGAAATTGAAATCACAGGCTACAGGAATCTTTCTGCATTTTGGCAAGATCTGAATCCACAGCTGCTTATAAAAATGTAATTAGTGGCCTGCCAAGCACTTTGAAGATGTTCCGAGTGCTAGAAAATTGTGATAAACTTACCTTTCTGTGCCTCCATATCGTGTGAGCGATTATTCAATCAGTGGGTTGTTGACTGGAAGACTCAGCCAAACAACGATCCGGCTTCTAAACTATTCAATTACCTCTAATGAAGAAGAATCAGGGAAACTACCCTTAAACACCTTAAACAGAACAGCAATATAAACAGACAAAATGACTCTCAAGAGAAACCCCCAGACACTTGCCAAGGTTGGCTTTGGAGCCAACTGTGATACAAATGCATAAAATATTAGTTGCTTAATGGTTGTGAAGTGTTGCTCTTTAAAGGTTACTGTCTTCCTGTCCAGACAAGGCTGCAGCTGAATGATGAATGAAGCAATCCATATATCTGAGAGGTTTTCAAGCACCTGCAACTCCCATTGGTGTCAACAGGAATTTTGGGTAACCAGGAAAATTTTGGGCCAGTAAAACCTGACTCTGCATGATATTAGGAATCCCCAGGGCTATCGGCCTCCTCGGCCCCACCGTTTAGTTGATGGAGTGCTTGGAGTGAGGGCTCTAAAAATGCTGGTTATTTGGATGCGTGTTTGTGATGGGAGACCTGATCTCTAAATCACAGGGACCAGGTGCCTGTGCCAAAGAGTTAGGTTGCCTAGAAGTGGAATTGGGAAGAAGTCTATCTGTGGCTGGGGAAGAAGCGTAGCAAACAATGCAAAAAGTGCAGGAAGACAGGATTTTGCTTCTGAGCGAATTTCTCTCTCTTCTCCATTACAAGTCTCACCATATACAAATAGCTGACTTGTTATTGCAGCTCAAAGGAATGAATGAGCTCAAAAGAACGTGAAGAGGAGAGAATGCTACAATTCCACTGGGAAGAGCTGGTTCTTTTTATTTAACTTTTCTGTTCGGTTAATATTTTACTGTGGCTTTCGAGAGCAGTCTCATCAGAATGTCTCCGTCCTGCGCTTGAAAACTGGACAGTCATCTGAAGCGTAAACTCTGCACCTGCCTGTAGCTGTCTAGAAGTGTTTTGTGTGTCTGCATTTTTGAAAGTATCTCACGGTTTTGTTTCCTGTGAATGTGCATTCAGCCCTGCACACTCACGAAATGCTTAGCTGAGTTTGGGAGCATGTACATAGCGGGCCACGGCGGGGGGATGGGGACAGGGGAAAGAAAGAAGGGGCTGTAAGGCAGCTTGAGAACTGATACGATGCTAGTGTGAAACTTCTTTGTGAGGGGCACAACGTTGTCAGGTTTTGGCTTAAAGAGTCTCAGACACTCTAGCAGCTTTAGAAACTTGAACGTGCTCTAGCCTCAGCTGCGCGCAGATAAAACACCAAAGAGGAGCCTCAGTTTAAAATGGCCCTGAGTGCTCCGGCAGCTTCTGAAATTCCAGGATCAGGCCCTAAAAATAACAACACATTTGACCCAACGTAGCCAGCAGAGCCAGATAAGATCATAGACTGCACAGCATAGTTTTAAGCCTGCTTTCCTAAACTGCAAAAACCATTAAATATTTAGGTGGCCATATGCAAATCATTTAAATTCTGTTTCTCAGAAGCACACCATGTCGTACAGACATGCTTTGTGCTGAGATCCTCTTCCTAAGCTTTCATCAACTATTTATTTTAAACCTGTAAAGGACTTAATTAATGGCCAATTGTGGGCTACCTTTTTTTTTAAGGGTATTTATATATGAGGGAGGAGAGGGAGAAGCAGAAATGCAAAGGCCTGGTTTTCTGTCAGAGAAAAGGAACATAGAAGAAAACACATTTTTGTGAACGTACCAAAGAAAACCCCAGGACTGCTCAGATATTTTCAACCCCCTCCCCGGGTAACAATTTGATAATTCAACAAATAAACAGCCCTTTATGTAGGAGCTGTCTCGTGGACACTGTGAACACTTTAGAGACTAGGGCCCCAGATCTTCTTTTCTTAATGTCACTGTGAATTTGCTTGTGGAAGTGTATGACACCATGCACGGAGCCTGAACAGCTGAGCTCATGCTTCAGGCATTCTCCCAGGACCGGAGGGGGAGGGGGCTCTCCGCCAGCTTTCGGCTGCCTCTCCCCTTGCATTTACACACACACAAATCATGTTATCATAGTGAAAATATGTAAGAATTCCAGGAAGCAGAGGAAGTTTGTGTGTTGACCTTAATTTATTTTTTTCCAGAGGAAGATCACTCCACATGTTAAAAGGACGGTGGATGCTAGCTAAATTTATTTGCAGATATTTTAATTCTCCTCGCAGGTCTTTCTTCTGCTGTACTTTGCCTTTTAAGATTAATGCTGTTTGTATTTTATCCCACATGTGTACTTTGACTAAGAGAAGGAAAACCACTTGGTGAGAAGCTCTGTGGGACCTATTTGAGCACTGAAAAAATTGGTAAAGGAGGCCCAAGCGCGTTCTGGTTCCTATTTTCCATTACAGTACAGTAAAATTGGGTGAGTCTGTTTCTGGAGGGGAGGGAAGGAAAGGGTGGATGAAAGAGTGGGCTAACGCATCAGGCTTTTGCACATGGAGGCCTGGGTTTATTCTGCTTTACAGTTCTGGGCTTGAACTCTTAAAACGCTGATCAATTTGGCCCCAAGCCCAATTGCGCTTTTAAGAACACACTTAACTTGAAACCTGCAAGTGTCTTTGTGAAGACTGCGGGACCTTAAAAGTTAACCGTGTACCTGAAAGCTTAGTCACCTGGCACTGGCTAGTGTTCAGCATCTTGCAACATCGGACAGTAGCTTACACAGCAGCTAAGCCCTGACACCCTGCCTCTTTCGCTGCCACATAACATCAGCCTCGACCTTTCATCAGTGCTCACACTTGTAAGGGTTTGCACACATGCAGACACAGCCATCCACCGCATCTAGCACACACCTGTGTGTGTACATACACAGAGCCAGGAAAATAGTACTCCAGTCCTTAAATACTCGTCTCTCCCTTAATCCCGTGTACTGTGAACAACATGGTCACACATAGACTTATACTTGTAAAACGGCAAGTAAAAATACCCCATGCTTCTTGACTGGCCAACAAGAAATCCAATCAGTGAAAATATTTCTGTTTAATTGCATGGGTCAGACCTCCCTCAGCCTCGTAACCTCTGTTACGAGCACAGGCTGTGCCTTGTGCCTCCCAGCACACCTGAGCCCGACGGTTGTTCCAGCAGAACCCCACACCCTGTTGTGTGCTAGGGCTCGCAGAACAAATCATAGGCGCTTTCGGGTTTTGTAAAATATGCTATGGCCGGCATGCATTTAACTTGCAAGACGACTGGGCATTAATCCTGCACAAATCTTGGAAGAGTTTGGTTTGAGAATCTATCAGATTGCTTCAGATTTTTTTGCAAATTATTTCATTTCTTGTGCTTCTCTGTTGCAAACATAAGCTCAAAGCCTGATTCAATTTTAAATGAACAAGCCTGTTCTTCTAGCTAGCAGGCAGCCTATGATGTATATTAGGGCCAGGCATCCCCACCCAAAAGCTATGCTGAAACAAGTAAGGCCGTCAAGGCGAAATAGCCTGAGCAGCTTACAGTGTCAGAGACCTCACTGAAATCAGGGGATCTGTGACAGTAGCCATCAGTGTAGGACTTGTCCCACAGAATTTATTTCTCTATTCAAGTTTTTCTCTATTCCTTTCTATAGGTTTTCTGAATTCACTTGTTTCCCCCTCCCTCTGCTTGCCCCCCATTTTATTCTTTTGTCACACATTTCAAATACATACCTGCCTTCCCTGCCCCATCTCTGTTGCACTCAGGCAGAAGGTGGCAGAAAAATTAATATTTGAATTATATGCTGGTTTTCAGACTATTCAGACTTAGAAGTAGGCAACACAAGCTTGCTACTTTGAATGTTTTGGTACTGAGGCTTATTTTTTTTTAAGCATACAACCCACTACCAGCTGCAGTCTAGATTTATACCATGGAGAAGAACACAGTAGAACCAGATTGAAGATTAATCAAAGCAAATTCCGGCCCACTGTTCCACGTGTCTCAAAGATTTAAAAAGTAAAAATAAAAAATGAGGAGGCTTTGCTTTGGTAATAAACATTACAACAAAAAGGCACAACTTTCCCAAATATGCTGTGAAGAGAAGACAGATGCCTTCTAAGGCTTCTTGGTGTCTCCGGCCATTGTTGTGGATTCATGGCTGTAAGCTGACAAAACCGGTGCTGCTGGGTCTTTCCCAGCGCTGCTCCCAGCACGGGGACAGCATCTGACCCACCCATTTCGGCTGCCCCAGCAGGGTCCATCGTTCCTGGCTCCTGCACATGCTATAAACGTGTAGCAAGTTCTGTGGTGCCTCCGAGGCGGATTACAGAACCCAGTTTGCCTGCCTCCCTGGCCATTGAGCAAATTAATTATCCAGAGGTTTTGATGTAATGTAACCACACTGCCCAGGAGAGAGCCAGAAAAACACCTGGGATCTTTTCTACACAGAAATCCTTTCTATCCACCCATTTCTTATTCTAAATTATATAGCTTGTGAATTAAAAAACCCCCCGTCATATACAAGGATGAATTATAAGTTACCCTGAAATGTGATATATTCTTCAGCTTTTGGGGGTATTATAATTCTATCGGGATTAGAATAAGGTGAAAGTTTGTAGTTAGCAATCAGTAGAATAACATAGCTAGTTTTCATTAGGAAAGTCTACTTAAATAAACTTCTGGGGTGCAATCCTCAACTGGCATAAACTGACATAGCTCCATTTAAGTTAATGCAGCTATGCTTAGCTACATCTGCTGGGGAGGCAGCCTTTGCTCTCTTGTGCAGAGAAAAAAAAAAGGATTAGCGGGGTCAATATTTTTTGGGAAAAATATATATACAGGTAACACAGGTAAATCATTGTGTTTAGATGTAAGAACTGAGAAGATGCCAGGACTACTGAAGAACAACCTATATCTAGCAGATGGCCTGTATGAGATATTTTAAAGACATCACTAATTCTTTTAAACACCTTTCTCAGTAAAGACGTGGCTGAACTGAACAATGTGTGTAATCAGGGCAGTGGTTATACAGTAAGGCCCCAATTCAGCAAAGTGCTGAAGCACACCTTCAGCTTTTAGTGCATGAGTGGCCTCATTGAAGTCCTTAGTAATGATGTGTTTTGCTGAATCAGGACCTGAATTTATTTGGGGCAGGAGGACCTTAATATCTTCCAAGGAATTATACTTATTAAAGGGGACAGCCTGTAAATTAGCGTTTAAGTTAAAATCAATTTCTAGATAATACATATCCCTAAAAGACAGATTGTTAGTTTGTATGAGCTTTGTAACAAAACTTTAATTAAACCCTTTTTAAATAAAACCTGTCGTACATTATACTGCTAATTGACTTGACCTGGTACAAAGAGGACTCTGCCAGCTAGAGGAGACTAAAGGAGATTATTCTGTCTGGTGCTGCAGTGATTGTGTGTTAATAAAATTTATTTCTGCAGTCTTGCCCAACTCCCTATTGTGTATTCAAGAAATGTGTGGGCTCGAAGCCAGTCATCACAAAGCAAAAAGTAATAAAACCTCAAAAGCCGACTTTTTCTACCTCACGTTCTTCTGCTTTGCTGTAGCACAAACTACATGGTATAGTCTGCTTGCAAGCATACCTCAGCTAGAGCTCTCTTTTTAAAAAATTTTTTAATTTATTTCCCCAATTATGTAAAACCCTGCACCTTATTAATGTGAGCACAGTAACAAGGGAAGGACAATTATAGGATCCAAAAAGCTCGGTGATGAAATATTCTGGGTGTGGCAATCATATTTTATTGCCACTACACTGATTACATATAATATAACACATCTAGCAATTAGAGAAACATGCTTAATCCTCCTGGCCTAGGCCTATTTCACATAGAATTCATTTCAACAGGCCAAATTCTTCCTTTACGCTCATGCAAATAAATCTGAAATAACTTCTTGCCAATCAGTAGAATCATTTGGACTGACATTCATGTAAACGACAGCGAAACACGACCCGCTGACTTCCCAGAGTTACTCCTGATATATGCTGGGTGCAATCACAAAAAGTAATCGCAAGAACTTATGCAAGAAATATGGGGAATAAACAGGAGGACTTGGAAGTTTTAATACGTGCTTAAAATTATGAATTCATTGGCACGAGAAACTTGTTGGGATAATTCACATGACTAGAATATTAATAGAGAGTACGGTTTGTTCAGGGAGAAGAGGGATGAAATGCCGTCCATAGAGACATTGACTCCACAGTGTAAGATGTAGAAAGAGATGAACCAGTTGAAAACCCCTAGCTAATAATAACAGGGGGAGTGAACGCAGGTGCTGTCATGCTGGGGGGGTGTGGGCTGTCTACAGTAAAGCCACAGAGAACAGATGGACGGAGCTACTTCTTTTGGAGGGCAACAAGATGAATCACACATACAGTGCACTGGGCTTGAAGACGATGGAGGCCCATGGCAGGGAGGCTCGTGGAGATACCTGCTGGGACACAGGGTATCACAGAACGCAAACCCCATGCTGCCAATGTCTTGCTACCAAGGCTGGAGAAGCAACTGAAGGGAAGGCTCCTTACTTTTGATTTTAAGAGTCAGGAGAAACAGGTTTAGAAATATGAAAACAGAAGGCAATTTGGGTGATAGTTATCATGGAATGAGAAAACTCACTGCTCCTGGAAGGGAAAAAGAACAGCAAAAGACAAAAAACAGACTTGAAGAAAGCCAGCTGAAAGCCAGCTTAAATAAACTCGGAGAATTGGTAAGTAATATCTCATGGGGAACAAGCTCAGAATAGTTGACAGTTCCTTAAAATAGTTCTATTAAGGGCACAAGTGTAAATTATCCCAAAGCAGCAAAACCATTAGAAGTGTTGTAAGAAACCACCTTAGCTAAATCATGAACTCCTCCCTGACCTCAAACACCAGAAGTGCGTAGAAAGTTGAACCTAGGTCAGATTACTGAAGACCATGACGAAAGAAAAGAGAGAGGGAGCATAGGGCCCAAATCAGGAAGGTCAAGTGAGAACACATCGGTGCAGAAAGGATAACAAGAAAACACACTGCAAACTTACTTCATAATAAGAGGAAGATGAGAAAAAATTGTTGGCCTGCTATTGAACAAGACAGGGATAGTTATTGACAGGTGATGCTGAAAAGTTTGAGTGCTTAAAGCTTTTTCGCTGCAATCTTTGCTAAAAAGGTCAAACGAGATCAGGCAGGAAACAGCACTAGTGACAAAGGGGTAGAAACACAAGTGAAAACAAGGAAAGAACAGATTAAATAGTACTTAGATAAATTAGATCTTTCAAATTGGCTGGGTCAGATACAATTCGTCCTAAGGTATCCTGCTGGACTGTCTGAAGCAATCTCAGAGCCATTAGTGATTTATCTTTGAGAGCTTATGTAAGATGGGTGAATATCCAGAAGACAGAAAAATGGCACATAGTACGTTTCCTTACAGGGAGGGAAAAGATCGTAATGGGGAATTAAAGAGCAGTGAGTGAAGGTCAGTTTTTGGAAAAATACGGAAACAATCAAATTATTTGTAACCACTCAGGAAATAACAAGGAGATGAGTAACAGCTAGCATGGCTTTGTCAAAAACACAGATTTGTTAAACCAATTTAATTTCCTTCAGTGGGAATAGGGGAGAAGCAGTAGATAAATCTCAACTTTATTAAAGCTTTCCAGTGTCTGCCTCCTCATGGTCATAAGTGAGCTAGGAAAAATATGGTCTCCCTCCACCTACAAAATTCTCTGTCAAACTGGAAGGATGTTGTTAAGTACATTTCTGCAGGCATCTGCCCTGGATTTGCTTCTGTGAAGTACTTCTACTGCAGCCTTGTTTGTTAGAACAGGGTGACTTACTTTCTGCATGCAGTAAAACTGAGAAGGGCCGCACGGGCGATAGCAGGCTAGTCTGAGGATGTTTCCTTAGAATACAATGCGATTTTGACAGCTGGAGCAGTGTATCCAGTCTGGGGCAACACATTTCAGCTTCAAAAAAAGATACCAAATAGAAAAGTTCTAGCAGAGAGCACTGAGAGCAGCCAGAGGTCTAGGAAACACAAGCTGCAAACAGAACTGGAAAGACTGTTCTCAATATAGTCTGCAGAAAAGGCTGAGAAGGACTACTGTGTTACATATATGCACATAAAGAGGAAGGGAGTAAGTAATCTTCCTTATCCACTGTGGGTAGGATAACAAGTATTGGGTTAAACAGGAGCACAGGAAATTTAGGTTAAACATTAGGAAACACTTGGTAATAATATGGCTAGTTAAGCACTGGAAAAGATCGCCTGGGGAGGTTGCAGAGCCTACCTCCTTGCAAGTTTTCAAGAGTATGCAAGACTTACACTTACCAGAAATTATGCTTTTAAATTTGCAGATGGACTTGGATGACCTCTCAAAATCCACTTCATTTTACTAGGACTATTTCACTCTGGTGAAACAGAAGCCTTGCCTGGATGCTGGTGCGGCACAACGCTACCGCAACCCCCACCCCAGCCCTCCCACAGTGTCGCAGTCTCATCGCGCGCTTAAGCAGGTGCTTCACCTCAAGCAGAGAGGCGATCCCTCCTGCAGGCACTTCTGTACTTGAACATACGTTTCAACGCTTTATTGAACTGGGGGCTAAACCGGCAGCCTTTTCCCTGCTAAGTTGCAGCACAACTGTCCAGGTTTTCACCACCGACTGCTGGGGCCTGTGGCAGGTGCTCAGCCTGAAGTGCTGCTGAAGGCCACAGAGGGGCTTTACTGAACCCACAGTTCCGCCCCACATTTCCAGAGGAGATTTAACTGCTGGGAGAAAACATAACCTGCACGCCATGCTCTAGCTCAGAATTAATTTCAGAGGGAAACAGAAAGTACCGAACACTGTCATTAAAATCCAGAAATGCTGAAGCCCACGTTACAGTCTCATATAGCAGGTCGTGCCCTAGGACTGCGCCTCCCGCCCCGCTCGGGAGCGTCTGCAGCATCTGTAGGTAATGCACGGGCGAAGTGGGAACATTGCATCATTGGCCACTAGCCAAGAATTTATCCCTGTGACAAATGCATTTAAACCCAGACCTAGCCACGTGTAAGAACACACTGAACAATACGGTTGTTGAATCTCTCCATTAAAATTGTCTCTAGAATCTTGATCATTTTTTCAGTCACAAAGATACTCACGTTCCTCCCACCCACGGAAGTCCCAGACAAACCTTACTCTATCTCTGCCCGTTGAAGCCACAGTGCGGCAGAAAGCCAATAAATGAGAAAGTTAATGTATCTGAACTTACACAGTGTGAGCTGACGTTGCTGTAATAATAATAAAATTGGGGGGATCAGAAGAAGGCAGAGCTTGTCTGCTGGTAAATGAAAAGTGTACAAGTATTCTTGCACACCCCTCCTGTACAAGCACTGATATATTTCTTAGGGTGGCAGTTGTAAAGGAGGTGTGTTCTGTTACACAATGTATTTCATTCAATTAATAACACTTAGTTACATGCTAATAAAACATGTATTAAAAATATGTTAAACTAATGATTTAATCACAAATCCTTTCCCCATTCTGTTCTAGCCTGGACTAGATTAAGGCATAAAGAGGATGCATTAAATATTTCGTTGTTTTAGTAGATGATTTTTCTAGCATATCAGGCCAAGTTTCTCAAACTTGTAGCAGGAAAGAGAAAAGCTGCAACACATGTGCATGCGCACACATACACACAGCAGGGAATGAGGGGCTGATGTAGCCACTGGCAGGATGTGTCTGCTCTTGATTTCACAGTGCCACCCAGCCCTCCGCGGGGTTACAGAGTGGGTTATTTTCCATGTTATTTTGTGTCTCAATGCCAGCACTGATTGTGGTGATTGATTGACTTAGCTGGTGCTCCAGGATTCAAAACAACAACGCTGGCAGCAGCAGCTCAGGGAAATACAGAGAGAGCTGGCTGGGTTAATCCAAGGAGAGAAGAAACAACGTTGGTGATCTGCCAGCTCTGAGAATCCTACAATAAATTAGGAATAACTATATTCATTGTTTTAAAACGAAAGATGCGAGCAGAGCCTGGCAGAAGCATTTTAAACACTCTGCGCTGTGCTTCAGCCTGGGGGCCCAGAGCAAAAGCCCTTTTTCCTTCATGCTGAGCTGTTCCTCACACACCTCATCTCACCAGCTTCAGCACTCAGGCTCACAAAAGCCATTCCCTGCCATGGGGAAAAGGGGCTCTCTGCCTGCCTGTACCCACCGTGAAAATTTACTATAACTCACCTACATTGAAATGTAAGAAGTGTTCCTCACACAAAGCCTCTCCTCCCTCCAACAGCCGCGTCTCCCCAGGGTCCTCCCCGCCTCGCTGAGGATCAATGAAACCCTCTCAGACTTTCCTCCTGCAGCTCCTACCTCCTACCAGCACGACTGCTGAAGTATTGCACAGATTCTTTTCCAGAAGTAACGTTTCTCCTTGTCAAAGAACCAGAGAATTAGAAGATGACCCTTGGGCTTTTCGACTTTGTTACCTTCCCCCCCAATTCCTTTATCTCGTGTGATCTTCTGTCCCCCTTTCTCCTGCCCCTGCTCACTCCACTGCTGCTGCCTCTTAATTAAACACCCTCATTTTGACACTGACCCCGTTTTCATTTTATCTAACTCCCCTCTCACTCCCTACAGCAGAGGAGAGTCCCAGCAACTTGCTCCCCGTTCTCCTTCTCCTCCCACTCAGCTTATAGTAGTAGCTACTCGCCCGTTTTCCTGATAGTAATTCAGACTTCCCTTGGCTGCATCACGAAGATAAGCTGCTCCTTCTACTGACAAAGGAATTGCTAATGGACATGCCTGCTTTCTCATCCTGGGGACAGGGGCTGCTTCTGTCCCTAACTTTTTCCCTAGCACAAGTAGTTTTCCAGCATGCCCCATAAAATAGACCACATTTATGATTGTTGGCATACTAACAGGGTTACTGGGCAGCTTTTTTCAGGACAGACTTAACAACTCGCATATAGATGGACCCAGACATGGCTCCGGGTAGAGACAATGGGAGATTTACTATTGCATGTATTTGCACCAAGATTTGGTGGCTTTGTATGAACAAAATAGAAACAGAAAATAATTATTTGTTTGCCAACCCACTGAATGTAGGGGAGAAGCACAAAGTTTTATTCATCTGCAAGCTCAGCAGATGTCAGTGTATGAATGGCCTGATTTCAGCCTCATTTTTGGACTAATGAAGATTTAATATAGCTAACAGAACCATGAGGTAATTCTGGTTTTGAACAAAAAGTGATTCCATATCATCCCATAACTTGTCACAATTAAACATTAACTAACTCCATGAATTTTCTTGGTGGTGTTTTGTTAGAACAGCTTCTGAGGGAAGTGATAGTTCAGTCATTATTTGAATGTCTGCTATAGTGGAGTCTATCACGACTGAAAGCCTAGAATAATGGCCTGTGTTATTCTTTTGCATCTTTTTCTATACAGCTTTTGAGGGAGCTGTAATTGAAGAGAAATGAAAGGGCAGCCAACCAAGAGACAATACGGCAAGGATCAGTACTGGAATGTGAGACAACATACTTTAAAAGCCGAAACTTTAAAACTCCTGCTATGTGTGTACTTTTGAAAAGGGTAACATCAATAGCAAAAAAAGAGACCCAAGCTATTTTTTCCCCTGATTAAGAAATAATCAACCTCATTTTTTTCCAACTCCATGTTTATAATCCGATGGCCTCCTATGAAGACATGAAAAAAAGCATTAATGCCTTCACTGGATACCTATTTTTAACTGCTGTTTTCTTTAGAAAATGTGGTTAACTAAAAAGGTGAAAAAGAGACCAGTGGAATAGAGACATGGTAACACCAAGGCAGGGTGTTAAGAAGCAGGTACCCTACAGCAATTTACAGAAAGGTTGCAAAATATGAACTGCTATTTAGCATCAGGTCCTGTGTCAACTGCCTCTCCGGTTATGTCAGTGTTGTACCTCCTCATTCCTAGTGTTTACAGAGAGCTGAAATATCGCAGACAGCGTTTTCCATACTTAAGTTTCAAACTCCAATACTTACAGGATTGCCAGAGGCTTACCGTTGTGCACTGACTGATGCACCAAGCTTAAAATTTCCTCCTGTTTCTACAAATATTAACAAGTAGAAACTCTCTAAGGGCCTGATGTAAAGCTACTGAAGCCATTTTAAAGCTATTGAAGTCAGTGGGAATCTTTACATCTGCCTCTTGCACTCTTGGATTCTCCAAGTCCTTACGTGCATACTTCATACTCGCATGAACAATCCCATTGAAGAAGCTGTTTGTCTTAACCACAAAAAATGGCTGAGTTTAAGATGGGTTTAGCTAAACCTGGCCAGGGTAAGCCCAAACTCAAGCTTTTCCGTATCCAAGACAATTCAACAAGACTATCCATTTCTGAAATTATCTGTGCCTGTGAAGATATTTGGGATACGTTTATGATCAAGACCTAAAATGATATAGTCAAGGGCTGAGCTTACTCAAAATAAGCTGGATCCCAAACATAGGAGTCATTGGATCACAAACATAAGAATACTGTGGCTATTTCAAGCTGCAATAAGCAATGTTTCCTCCAGTGTACACCCCAAAAAGATTAAGTAGGTTTATGTTGCTTTTAATGATGGAGAATTGAACAAAGCATAATTTGGAACCAGTTTTCAGTACTCCTGCCAAACTCTGAGTAAAACATCATTTACCTCCTAAGTGAACATTTTTCTGGCAGTTTTGTATGAATTAAACATTTTGGTCATTTAAAGGAAAAATGTTAAAAATCTGGAGTGTTCTTAAAATAGCAGATCAGTATACTTGAAATATCTTTTCTGATTTCAGGGAACTCCCCCTATGCATGTAACTTGCTATGAAAACCACAGCTATTTTGCACTAATTTCAGAGCAAGCTTATGAAAATAATATAATGAGGCAAAGCACTCAGCAATGCCAGAGCACGGGGACCACAATGCTGTAATAGATGATATCAAGATGATGGCAAAATAATGTCACTGCAGTCACCGGAGACTACATTACTATGTCAAGATGATGGCAAAATGATTTTGACGCAAGTCTATTGAAACTCTGTTAAAATATCCAGATGATTGCAACATATCAGGCAAATTCCTCAGAGGCAGTGACTGATAAATTTGTGTTAAAGTATTTCAAATGCACCACTCTGGCCTATGTTACATGGGCTAGATCCTGGCTTGCTAATGCATTAACCTGACCCCACCAACATCAGCCAAGGCTCTAACAGGGAAGCTTTGCCTTTTGTGTGGAAAGTTCTGACGATCCTAGGCATTTCAGGATACGTAGCTGATTTTGTCATCTGTGCATGCACAGCTATCGTTTGAGATAGATTGCAGTGGCAAGATGATACAGCTGAGAAAACAAGCTCACTTGTAAATGTGGCCTCATCCGAGGTTGAGCGGTTCTAGGAATTTATGCCTTGGAGAGGCAAACTATGCCCTGGTGCTCCAGAAGTGGAAATATCAGGTGGTCATTGAGAATCACAGTCAAAATAAGGCATAAGCTTTCCCATCCTGGGGAATGATAACAGGGAATTAAGGTAGCTTTAGCATCTTCTCCCCATATGAAGGAGTGAGTTAATCCGCAAAGGGATGCCATCTTAGATGAAGTCATCATTTACCCAAGGGGACTTATTTTTTTTGCAGTACAGAACAACTGCTCCTGAAAGTCACAGCTGAGCTCATGAACATTGATAGAAGTTAGCTGTGGAGATCCTGATGGAAGCAAACATGTTTATCTGAGCAGATTACAGTGAAGAAGTGTATCAATAGCAAGTGATAATGTCTTTTCTATCTCTACCTACAAGAAAAACTTGCAGAGCATCAGCCAGCACTGCTCCCTGTTCCTGCCAGGGCTGACAATCGAAAGTCACAGCTGAGCTCATGAACATTGATAGAAGTTAGCTGTGGAGATCCTGATGGAAGCAAACATGTTTATCTGAGCAGATTACAGTGAAGAAGTGTATCAATAGCAAGTGATAATGTCTTTTCTATCTCTACCTACAAGAAAAACTTGCAGAGCATCAGCCAGCACTGCTCCCTGTTCCTGCCAGGGCTGACAATCCCTTAGTTTTAAGAGCATCAGGAACTGTACATACTAACTGCAGGATTGAGCCCTCAGAAGATTGTTAGAGCACCCTCAGAAGATTGTTAGAGCAATTAGTGCAGAAGCAGCAACATTCCTGTTATCAGAACTAACAAGAAGCTGCAAGAGCTGTTTCAACAGAAATAATCGAGGCTGCTCTAATTATATGTTCTTTGCATAGGCTGGCGAGTACGATGATTTTAGAAACTGGGTTATTCAAGCTTCTGAGGTTACAAATGCTGCTGTGCCAGCTCCACCCACTAAGTAAAAGGTTGTACGCTGCAGTCGGCTAGCTGATTTGTTTAGTGCAGCCACAACTGTAGGAAACGTAGAAGGTAAAATAAGGCTGTTCAAAGGATAGCCGGTCATATTTAGAAGGTGGCCTTGCTAAACTTTTGGTTCTACTATAGATATATTTCAAAAGCGGTGAAAAGTGTTTTCTCCATTTTCTAGAGAAAGCAGCCTTTGCCGTCTGTTTTCTAATCTTCCTGCTCTGACCCACTTGTTCTTCATCTCCAGCTGACAGTGCTGGGCTAGCCATTGCATTCAGCTGTGCCCTGGATCTTGGGCTCATCAAGTCTATTGTGAACAGATGGAGCTTGGGGTCCCTACAAATCCCATCTGCTCTTGCAGCAGCCAATATTACTACTCCTTTAGGAAGAAGCCTAGGTCCCCCCAGAAATCCCACTCATCTTAGTTGCTTTTCATTGTCACTTACAAGGGCAGATGGACCGGTGGAAAATGGCAGAACGTGTCAGCTGCACGCCTGTCAGCAGCACCCCCAGAACTGGGCACGCCTGATCTTTCCAAAGGAACACAAGCAAGGTCCTTCAGGCCTCACTCTGCCAATGTGAACTCGTGGCTGCTTCTGCCAGAAAGCTACCTCGCTGTAGTGTAAATTCAGCTAGAGAAGTCAGCATCTTACTGGTTACGTGTGCAAATACACGGTTTTGCAAAACACGATTCACATCCTTAGTTGGCTCCTGAATAATTTTTGCATCAGATTTGAAGTCCTAATCCTGATTTTCAAAACCTGTATTGGTCCAGGACTACGTTACGTCAGGACTTACATTCAGGTACACCTCTCCATGCAGCTACGCTCGCAAGAGAGGCTGCATTTAAGCAAGATGAATTCTGTCCAAACTCTGAGAAACAAAGGGCAGCACAATACCCTGTGGGGGACACAACTAAACTGGAAGCCGGCCTGCTTCAGCTCAGCATTTCTGCTCAGGAAAGATAGGCAAGAAATGAATGGAGAGAACGGGAGCGGAGAGAGCAGGAGGTCACTCTGCATGCAGCTCTTCAGCTTACATGTTACCCGATGCTTACACCACAGGCTCAGGCTCAACTGGAAGATACAGGAGCACGTTCCCATTTCAGATTCCTGCCTCAGCTGTCTTGCTAGCCCCTGCCAAGGGGAGACCTGGCAACCATCGGCCCTCCTGATTTCACAGGAAGGAGCCTGGCTGTCTGGGCAGAAGGGTACCAATTTGGGTGACTGGGGGACTCGGACCCACTGGGAACTCTCCTAAACCATTCAGTCGAGATGCAGCCCCTACACAGGTGACTTACAAATCCTGTTAGAAAGCCAGATCCTGCACAAGTGGCACAAAGGAACAGATTTTACTTTAAGTGACCAGAAAAAAACTCCCTCAGTATGGGGATAAAACCAAGTGGAAATTTTTTCTGTGCCTTTCCAATCTCATTAAGGATTTAAACTGGGAACAAAGGGGTATTTGGGATGCTCTGCTCCAGTGATTCTCCATTTCATGTAAACTCCATTCTACTGGTATAGACTGGAGTGATCTCATGATCATTTTTAAGTCATCCAGGGTCAGTCAGCATAGACTGATCAGCATATAGGAGGTTATAGTTGCATCTTTGACATCTTCCCCATTCTCCAGTGCTGAGCAGAATTGTGCTACTAGAGAGTATCCAGTAAAAATACAGATTTTTTTGTTTGTTTTGTTTCCTATTAAGACAAAATTCTGCTTCCAGTTGCACTAGCTAAATACAGAGTAATGCCATTAAATTGAGTGTTGATAGCTATTAAAATTAAATTATTTGGCCCTCAAAGCTCAAAGATGCAAATCAGTGGCTGAAATACCGGCGTCTCTACTGTAGTCACCCTGACACCCAGTAGCAGAAAGCAACTAGAAAATGAACACTGTTCTTTTAACATGAAACTAGCTGTAGTAGCTCAATTATTTCCTTTATTTTTCTACTGTCGCTAATATAAATCAGTACTTTTCCATCTGCTGCCATTTCTTGACTTGAACTGTGAATCTGAACCATGTATTGCCTTTCTAACCATTATGCAACCTCCTGACAGAAACCCATTATAAACCTTTCCATTTATTCTGCAGCGCAGGTCTGCTAGTGATATTTACATCTATAACATACACATCTCATGCTCTTTTCTTTCTTGAAGCCTCTTTTATTGCATCACACTTGCACACTGTACTCACTTCAGCCTCTAGCCAAGGAAAATACAGACAAAAGTATACTTCTTAAACATATTTCCGTTTTAACTGCAGACTTCAGTATTTCCAGTAAGAGGATCATAAAGATCTGTCAACAGAAAAGGGAGTTGATTTCAACTTTTAATGCCTTCATGGTACAGGAGACTTGTTATAGATCATGTTACTGCCGTGGATGTTGAGCTATTTCAATCAGCGTATGAAGCTGCTCCTTAGATGTGCAAGATGTAGGCCCCCACACCAGCTGATGATCCCCCGCTACTTGCTTATATCAGACAACCTTACCTTTTCCTACAAATGTATCCATAGATTGGTTTCACAGCATAGAAGCAGCAGCCTGACAGAACCCCTCTCTTTTATGGCAGGAGTCAACAGGTTTCATTGCTGATCTAACAGGATCATACTTGTTCAAAATCACACCTGCTTTCCTGCCAGCCCCGTCTGCAGTCTCTGCTGGTCTTGAAGTAAGGCAGATGACTACTACAGAAGCAAGACCCTGCCCAAAGTAGACCATACTAAGTAATTTCCCAATACAGCCAAGATGAGATTTTTTTTTTCAGGCTAACTGGGAACTCCTCTTGAAATTACATTCTGCATAGTCCACAGCCCGGTCTTTAATAGCCACGCACATGTACACAAACGCTCCTTGCTCACACTAGTCACTGGCTAATCGGGTGTAACATCAGATCAACAATCAATCCACACAGTAATTCTGGAAGTTTTTCAACGAGGTTACCTGGGCAGGAGCTTAAAACGGAGAAAAAGAAATAAGTGGAAAAACCCATATTGCCTGATGAAACCCAAAAGTGGACTCTGCATTAGCAGTAGGCATGTCTCCGAGAAACAGGGATTGGCAGCCACAGACTTCAACTTGCAGGAAGATGGGAACTGCCATCCTGGATCACTGTAGCTGTCCCTGTAGTCTGGTATCGTGGACCAGAGGAAGTATGCCTACAATGGTTGATTATGGAAAAGCCTGCCCTAAAGGGAAATATTTCCTTAAGTCTCATCAGTCAGTGCTTACATATGCTGTGAATCATAAGCATTTAATTCTCTTAAGATTTTTATCCTAGTTAATGTCACTGTAGATAAGCTTATGACCTGTTTCTGAGCATTTAATTGTCCTTTCTTGAATACTAGTAAGGTCTTAATATTTTGTTCCACCTATTACACATGGGCTGAAAAAAAACCTTTGTGTTTGAGAGTATGAAGTCTGAGCAACTTTACTCTCTGGTAAAGTCTTGTGCAAGCAAGACCCAGCATTGCAGGCAGATGGAGGAGAGGCTCCCACTCCTCTGACCGGGTACAACATGCCAGAAAAAGAAAAAAAATCCATACCTTGAAAGAAAAATATCTTTTCATATCTTGCATGGCTTTTGGCTCTGTTATGATGAAAGGTGTCTGAGAATTCCCTGATGCACCTTTTGTTTTACATTCATTATTTTACATATCACTATTCTGTCAGATCTAATTTACCCGTCTCCTAAAGTATTCTAAAAATCAGGTTTTCCTCAGATATTTCCATGTGTTCTTAACGAAAGAGGAAGCTTCGTTTTCAAACAAAATACAGCACCACTCACTGTATTCACTGCTGCTTAGTCGTTCAGCTATAGCTACATCTTTAGCCAACTTGTCTATGTTAGTTAGGACATAGCTAAGAATAGCCTCCCCTCTTGTGTGCTCTGCAGCTAGTTATTTCGATTGTGATTACCGAAGGGCTTAAGAACTTGTTTTCCTCTGTCCCATTTGACCAGTTTATAAGAGGGAAACTGGACTCACCAATTATTACTGTTTTATCTAGGGTTTTTTTGCCTCTTTGATCTCCCTCAATGTTTTAGTCACAACATTTTCTTGAGCCAAAGAAATAAGTATGACTTTATTTATGTAACAGTATTCTCATTGACTTGGGATTTTTCTCTCTCGTGTGTTTATAGCATAGTTCAGTCCACACAAAAATGTAATCTGTACACAGACTCTTGGCTATAGTACTAGTTGCTGTGCTGATGAGCTAGTCTGCTCTTCATATGCACTTTATACCTTGGCACCATGGCTTGGCACCTGGTCGTATTTAAGTACTGTGTCCAGAAAGGAAATAGGACTGTACATAAAAAGATACCAAAGCTACCCAAGGACTATTAGGGATGAGGTATCTAATTGCAAGCAGGAACATGACTAAGAAATGGAATCATATAATTTTGGTGTGGATGTGACTGTGCTGATAATAATACTGAACTGCTGAGAACGTCCTGTGTCCACCAAAAAGGTGAAATCCTGGTTCTACTGAAGTAAAACTTCAGAAGTTTCTAAATGCCAGAGTAGAATTAGAGAGAGATGACTGCTCATGCACTTAACAATAGGTAGTGTGCCTTCTCTCCTGCAAAACCTGCCGCTTGAGTATTTGTAAAACATTACATGGTGTCAGAAGTTATCTTCAGCCAAAGATGGAGCAATTACTTCCTCCAAGTCTGCTGGATTTATGAAGGAAGCCTGCAGAAAAATGGTGTCAACTTAGCAACATTTTGAAATATTCTTCTCTGCCATGGGGGCTGCAGAGGAATCACCTGAAGGGCAAGCCGCGACACTTCTTGGGGTGGGGGGTGCTCAGCAGCCTCCCAAGTACAGAGTGTATTTGGAATGGAGAAGATAAAAACAATTTGACACAGTGATGAGTGCTAAATAAAAGCCTTACAGTGATTAGGAAGAGCAGCCAGATAAACTTGCACAGAAATCTCAAAAGAGAAGGAAGTTCGCTTCAGAATCAGTGGGAGATGCTGAGGTGTGGCACCCATACGTAAGCATCAGAGAAGTACACACGATGAAAGTAATCACAGTCACATATACATTAATTTCAACAATTTCCATCCTTCTGACAGTGCCAGAGCAGCAAACACACAAGATCAGGTTTTCAGTCACATTCTGGTTTCTTTGTGCCTTTACACAAGGAAAAAGGGGCTGCAGCAGCCGGTGTTACCCAATAAACAGCAGTTTTACCTAGCTCTGCTTTGGAAAGAGCTGACAGGTTTGGCTCTGCCTCCTTCTTTAAGTTTTACTCGTCATGTTTCGCCAGTCAAATGAGCCCCGCTAGCTACTGTTGACAGTCACCCTGCAGAGACTCCCAGCTTGGCTGGAGCCACGATGAACTTCCCTCACTGGGTGTGCCCTGTCCTGCTAGGGATAAAACGGAGCATTCAGCTGGTGCTCACCACAAGGAATAAATAAAACCAGGAAGGAACTAAAGGCTAGTAGAAGAGCAGTCAGTAATGGTGACGTCTGCAGCGTGCGTTTGACCCTGGTCTGCGCTGGCCCTGTGCCCTGCCTCACTCACTGAGCACATTGTTAAAGCGTCAGCCCCAGGCGCCCGCTGCGGCGGGAGCCTGATTGCACAAGCAAGTGCTGCTCTTCACCTCTGCCATGGGGACACGCCGGTGGCAGCCCCCGCCAGCTGGACGTGGTGCTTGGTGGTGGAGCCTCGCGGGAGGAGGGCCCCAAGCTCCAGCCCTGCCACTGTGGTGCCACATTACTGCTGTGCCACTAGCTAATCCAGACCTGCGAAACCATTGCAGGAGAGCCCAAAGTAATTTTTTTTTTTTTTTTAAAGAGGAAAAAACCCAGGAGAGTTTCACAGACCCAGGCTAGCACGCCAGCACTGTACTCCTGAATTAGCACCGCTTGAGCAGAGCAATTCCCAGTATCGGCTGGGAAAGGGCAGGAGCAAGTGAGTGAATGCAGGCGGAGGGGAACATTTAATATACAGCCTGCCTGAATAAGTACCTTGTGCTGCTGCCAGGAGTCCCGGCTGTCAGCACCACCTTTCACCTGAGACCGCTGCCTCCCGAGCCAGCTGGAGGAAGACGTGTGTAGGCAGTTTCTGATCACATTCAGGGAGCGGAGGAGCGTTAGCTGCTGCCTCCCAGAAAGCGCCCAGTGGCCGGGAGCCAACAGCTCCGCTGCTGGGGGGGACAGGGCAACACAGAGAAGGAAGGGCCGAGGGGGAAAGGTCCCGGTAACAGAGATCCGTGTTGGCTTTCAGGAGCAGCCCCCCACACGCGTACTGCTTCACCTCTGCTCACAGCTGAGCCACTTGAGGTGTCACCTGAGGTAAGGGACGGCGAACACCAAGCTCAGCTCACTGGTGCGAGCCCAGTCCATGGGTTCCTCAGATTGCTGGGCCAAAGCCCAACAGCAAAGGCACAAAGCAGACACAGCCTGTGAAACCACCCCAGCGAGGCATGTCTCTCCTGTTTCTTTGAAGTCGGACAGATTTCAAAATGACTCAACAAAAGTTACGATTCACAGTATTGAAAAGGATGGTTTAAGGAAGGCACTTTTGGATAACCCAACCTGAGACCATACTGTTCTTCCCTGGAAAAAAAAAATGAAACCACTGTGGAGGAAAATGGATATATTAAAAACACTGCAGAACTGTTTTGCCAACCAAATCGAGGAAGGCATTGATTGCTAATACCTGGATTCAGGACCTACCTGATTTCCTGCTTGATAAATTCTAGATTTCATTATGTCCTTAAACAAGTGCCTAACTCTGATTCAATATTCTAGTTTGTATTCCACAAAACCAAATATGATGTGAAACAATGAACGTTTATATGTACTTCCAGGCCTTAAAAAAAATTGGCACACAGTTTTCTATAACATAGTTCAAACCAATGTTTTATATAATCTCTGTATTTCAAAGGCATATGAAACTGAAAACATGATAAGAAAATGAGAAATGGAGTGTTTTAACTTCAAAGAGAAATAAAACCTCACTTCCTACTTCTGTCCCACTGTTCTACATTGCAATTAAATGACTAGTTTCATACACAATACTGTGATTTATCGTTAGTCAGAACGTAAAAGCTAACTTGTACTTTAGTAGAAAAGTACAGTGTCCAGTTTGTAGAATTGTGATGCCCAACTGTAAATGTATTTGACTAATAAATTAAATCCACTCAAGAAAAAGACATGAAGGAAACTTTAAGATGAAAATAAGGACCGAGCATTAAGAAATAGCAGGCTAAAACAGCTCGAGACTGAATACATTAACTGAAGACCTACATCAAACTTCCAGTTTTTGATTTATTGCTTAGAATGCTAAGCTAAAGAGTGAAAGTAAAACTCCAAGGCTAGAGCAAAGGTACCAGCAGGGAAAAACACATCAGTAATAAGCGATGTAGGAACTACTCTACGAGGTTAAATTGTTATTTTCAGGAGTCAACATCCCTGTACTCTCCCCTGTTTCAAGCTACCAAAAAACAAACAAAAAACCAAAAACCAAAAAACCCCACTAAAAAAAACCCCACTAGAAAAATCATCTTTTTTGCCCCTGTGACTCCCAGCCCCACCAAGGACTAGAGGGAAGCAGGCAAGCAGTCGCCCCCCCCGCTCAGAGCACCCAGTAGAGCTCAGCCGAGACAGAATGGCCTCACCGGGGTCTGGTACCCAGCCAGTGGGAATTACACCAAGGAGCAAGGGGGAGCAGGAAACCAGCTGTGATCTGGATTCTCCGGCTTCTTCAGTGCACGCTGCCTTTTATCCAGGGCTTGTGGCAACTCCACAATTAAGAGCTTAATGCACGTAAGATATACTTTGCAAGCGAAACATTATTCATTAACAAATCTGATTAAACTGCTAATGCAGTGAGCACTAGCACAAGTTCAGAAAGACAAATAGTCTCAGTGGTGCAGTGTTTGTGAGGAACGTTACCCGTAAATGGATTTTAACTATTTAAATTGGCTTCTGTTCAGAAACTAGGAAAAGACACAATGGGGCACAGAACACTTCATTTAGCTTAGTGTGCTTAACTTGAGGGGAAAAAACCTACAGATTAAGACTTCAGGACAGTAATACGCATAATTCTGCAAAGATACCTGTATCATAATCCCAGATTTAAAAAAAAAAAAAAAAAAAAAGACCTTTTTTTCCCCCCCAAGCAGCACTTTACCGATCATTAAAGATTTGTTGGTAACTGGTATTTCTTACTATGTGTACAGCATTTAAACCTCATTCCATATAGACTAAGTCATGTTCAAATCCTGGATTCCACAAATGTATGCTGTGGCTTTGCTGCTGTATTGGTAAGATTGTTACGCTTTCATCCCTTTAGAAGCGTTGTGATATTTCGGATTGTGGAGGCAAGTTATTACACGAGAAATTTAGCTTTTATCTTTTTACTAAAGGTATATTTTCACCATTTTGGCAGGACTAAAAAAAAGTTCCCGCTGGCCACGACAGACATCTGATGGCTTTCCCTCCTTGCACATGCATACTTTTCACATTTTTTTCAGAAGCCTGGTGTCAAATCCTCTAAGCAAGTAACTCCGAGGCTGATACATGCAAATAAACCAGTCTTCTCCAAGCTAATAGCTACTCCTGCTAGATTATGCCCCTGCTAAATATAGGTCCGTTTTGAGCCCTTTGAGAGGAACCTATTTCTCTGCATTCAGACAACAAGCCCTTATCTCCAGCTCTTCCATCCCGCGGGGAACAGCCGGGGAAGGGTGTGGCGGCCCGTGGTGTGGGCTGTCTCGGAAAGATTGCCGGCGCTGTGTTTTATTGCCTTTCTTTGATCCCTGTTTGTGCGGTAGTAGGTGCACAGCATTGACCTACTGAGCTGAGCTATGCTAATATGGCCAGAACGTTTCAGTAATTATTTCATTGTATGACCGAGAGGTTCTCTTATGACTGAGAGCTCTGATTGCTTCTGTACAATGTCAGCCCACTGAAATGCATATTCTCGTATAACCTGAAAAATGAATAGTTTAAAACCCCCCAGGTGGGTTTTTTTGCTCTTTCCCACTGATCTTTTATTTCATTCTCTAAAACTCAAGATGTGCCCCAAACCAAAAGTCCTGAGATCAATAGGAGTTTTGACTAAATCAGAGCTATAAGATTTGGCCCATGATTTCAAAAACTATTCTTGCAGCCTGAGAAATACTGCCAGTCAAATCTCCCAGTGATAATGAGCTGCGAAAACACACTGTTTATAGTGGCTTGATATAAACTTTTCAAGACAAATTCGGCATCTTTTCCTGTTATAGAAGCCTATTTCATACATTCAAATCTTGTTTGATGGCAGTCACGGAACCAAGCAGTTTAGAATTTCTGAAACATCTAGGGAGACAGAAATCAAATGGTGCTCAAGCTAGTTAATTAAAACATTTCAGAATCTTTCACCTGTGGTGTCAAGCTGTTTTGTTAAGTGAAGAATTGAGAGACTAACAGAGCAGGTGCTGCTGCAAGCACAGATTGCCATAGAAAATCACTTTATAGCAGCCTATCAGAAGTAGACTGACTACAGGATCTAATAGAGAGGGCAGCGTATGCTCATTGCTTCTCATTACCTGATTGTGAAACCTTTAGTTAAGGAGAGCTCTCATTGAAGTCAATGGGGATTTTCCCAGAGTAAGACTGCAGGATTGGGACCACACTGTGCCATTATAGATAGGTAGATATCACAAAGAACAGGCTGCTTATATTATGGTTTTCAATAGCTGCATCTGATCTGAAGCCAAATGAATTTAATAGAACACTTCCCATTGATTTCATTGCAGACCAGATCAGAAGAGTCGCCACATGGCTGATTCAGGATGAAATAGTAGAATGAAACATCCTTGAAGTTGTTTAACAGGTTGTATACATATATACTGCCCATCCCCACCCACAAAAAAAAAAAAAAAAAAAAAAAGAATAATAAGTTTTATTTAAGGAATATGAAATGATAGCATGGAAGGGAAAAATCTAACCTATAGTCAGCTAGAATATGTGAATGGACCCCTGTTTGGTATTTCAGGGCATCATTTATTTCTTTTTAATGGGAAAGAATGTTAGAAAGGTCAGAAGCAAACATCTGCACACCACTGCACATGTGAGCAGTGCTAATGAAGTCAATGATGCTCGATCATTGTGCAGAAAGACTAAGGCCAATGCTTACGATATCAATTGTCCAAGACCTGTTCTTCTGGAAGGTGTCTTAAGCCTTGGCTCTGGAGGACCCCCTTGAAACCATTGCCAATGTACGTGAGCAAGAGTATTTGCTTCAGTCAGCAATTTCCAGGACAGAAGCCTTAGTCTGTATGATCCTTGGGGCAGAGGGTGTAATTTATCTGTATTTATATGAAATGTATATATACAAGGATGCCCCGGTCCTATCTAGGATTATAAATAACAGCATAAAAACAAGCAATACATATAAATTATCTCAAGGCTAATGAGCGGATTATTTAAATAGTCACACATCACTCCTTTCCAGATAAACTAAGAGGAGAGAAACTGGAGAACATTTTAAGGAACTTTTCAGAAAACATTTACTTTAGGAAGAAAACTTTCCAAATGTTTCCTTTCTCACTGTGCTCTTAAAGTGCAATCCCAATTTCCTACTCACCCTAATAAAAGTGATAAGCAAGATAAAGCATTTTACTGTGTTGAACCTTGTTTTTCCCAGTGAACTAACCTCCTTCTGGAAGTTCATCTTTACTAGGATAGATGTGCTACCTCTTTCCCATTGGTGCAGCTTTGTGTTAGTAGTTATTTTTCACGTTGCCCCAGAAGACTCTAGTTTTACATGGGCAGAAGAGAGAGATATTAAGAAAGAAGGAGTGGCAGAAAGATGGATGTGCAACGTGAAGCTTCATTTTCCAACTTATCTGTGTGTTACCATAAATGAACCAAACCCACATCTAGTAAACTGTATATCTAGTTTCAACTGTACTGCTTGATATACATGTGTGAATCAAATGCAGATATAGCTACAATGTACAAGAGTTGCCTTGTAACGTAGAGGATTTTTTTTTCCTTAAAAATAACATGAAAAGGTAATTCTACCTCAAAACATATTCTATGTTTGCAAATGCACTATTGTTTGATATGTGTTAACTTCCCAGGCTCCCTAGTATGCATTACTGCCAGTTACCATCTCTCTCAAATGAGCACACCAGTCAAGATGTGGCTTTACAGATGAATTTCTTTTATTTTTCAGTGGCAATCTGTCCTTCTAATTCCCCCTCCCCCCTCTCAGATGTTCTTTTGGAGATGAAAAGAACCTTTCTAAGAAGTTGATTCCTTTCCATCTCAGTTCCTTTCTAATAGGAGGTGGCTCAGTTGTGGAAGGATATCGAACTAGAGTCAGAAACTTCAGATTCCCCGTGCCCCTACTTCCCCACTTACCAACTACTACAACACTGAACCATCTTCCAGGCTTAGTTCATTAAGCTCATTAAGCTCGTTAAGTTTTGTATATGGAAGTATTTTTATGAAAAGTGGTAGAGGCACAGATATTATTCTGGTATCACTGGCATTTTAAGACAACCCTTAGTGCAAGTTTTTCTTCCCTCTCCTGAAGAGGGAACGAATAAATATAACTGCCCTTTTAGATGGATTTTCCTCAGGCAGTAAACCTAGACTTTCTGCACCAAAATGTCTAAGCACCACTATCTCATATGAAAGGACCAAAACTATTAGATGGATGAGAAGCAATAGCAGATTCAAGCCTCTGTGCACATATAATTGGGACAAAGAGCCACACGAGTAAGGATTACACATGCATGCATAATAATATGTTCACCCAGCGATTACTGTGGAGAAAGCACTGCCCATCTAGATCTGTAACAGCTACTGTGCATGCACACAAAGCATTTATGCTCTCCCTTAATGATGAACAGGAACGGAACAACCTTTTCTTTTTTTTTTTTTTTTTAAAAATCACTGAAGAGGACAAAAAAAGCATATGCTAAGGTATGATTGACAGCCGCCATAATGGACTGTCATGTCAAAAGAACTGCCTTGCTAATTCTCTTACATAATGAGCTAGATGCTAGGCTCTCCTTGCAAGTTTGATTGTGCACCCTTCCATCAATCTTACCGACATCTTGGCATCTAAAATACAGCAAAACCACTTAACAAGGGCTCTTTAAACAGGCAAGAGGAGGGATGTCTCTGTGTATTAAATGTGATGTGGAGGTTGCTATGGTAAATTTGAGCATGTGAACATCGCAGTGCAAAATTCCATACTGGTGGCTAGAGCCGAGGCTAGCCATGCCTCCAGGTTCTTTAAGTGTACTTGGACTGCATTATTTAAAGAATGGAAAGAATATGGTTCTGGTGCCACTTTCATGGTAGGGAGGGGAAAAAAAAAAGAGTGCCTTTGTTTAATCTTCTTTTTTTGTGTGTGCAGATCCCTGGGGTATTGATGAGGAGTATCCGAAATGGATTGTAGCTTTCAAATATGGGGCTCCATCCCCCAGACTCCTTCAGTAACTAAGACTGGAAATCTATATGCATTTCTCTCTCTCTCCTCCTTTTTTCTGCTTCATCTGGTTGTCACAGTTACATAATGCTGCCAGTTGTAATCGCAGCTCAATGGCGTTGTTAGGCAACTCGGTTAGCTTTATTTATTGAATTGAAAATTGCCATATAGGTGTCGATTATCTGCCCTAGAGTTCTGATGATTATAGCTTTAACTATTGGCACTTCCTTTATTACCAGTGCTCTGACTTCCCATTTTGCTTGCTAAATTTATAATCCACAGAGCCCCTTCAGCTGTGAACTGCTCCTCCCAAGCAATTGTAGATTAATTGCCAGCTCCACCCCAGGGCCCTGTAGTGGAAGGGGATTGAACTGCACATCAGAGAGTGAAGTTTAGTGTGTAAACATTAGTAGGATTTACTGTTCTCTGGGTTATTTCACGTTTTCCTTTTAGCAGAAGTTCCATGGGAAAGCTACTGGTTCCCCAGCTCCATAGTGACATTTCTTAGATCTATTTTGTTCCTGTTTTGTTGTTACTACTCATTTATGATCAAAGGCACCAAAATGAGTGATGTACTACAAGCTAACTGGTGTCTCCACTATGACCTCAGCAGCATATAGAAGCCACCACCATTACGCCCGCTATTTTATCCAGTGACTTTAGAGCTGTTTATTCAGGGATATTATTGTTTCTGCTTGTTCCATTTCTCTATTTCTTCCTATTGCTTCTTGCTTACTATCAATTTTGAGCATCGGTTTAGTCCATGCTCCCTACATCCCCCTTTTCCTTTTGGTCAAGAGACTACAACATTCCCCTCCACAAAGAACCATTTTTTGCATGCGTGATTCCATTGTTCTCACTCTGCAAAAATCAAACTCTCTGGCAGACAAGTCCTGATCTGACTGAGTGCAAATGCTGATCTGACTGTTCAGTGTGATCCTCACAATCGGAGTTATTTTCAATCTCCCCCAACCTTTGCTCTTTCTAGTGCTTGGTTGGTTTCGACTTCCAGAGTTTTTGTGCAATTGCCACCCAACACTAGAGCCTCCTCTATGTTTTTGTTTAAACATGTTTAACAGGACTCTCAACTTCCTGCAACCTGGAAACATTTTCCTAAGGCACCCCAGTGGCTCCAGAGATCACCCCCCTCCTATATAGAGCTGCTCTGGTCACAACAGCACCAACTCTGTCTCATCCAGCCAAACCTCTATGGTCAAACGCCAGCCCACAGAGAAACAACTTGATACCTGAAGCATCATTTCCCTTCTCAGACAACTTTCAGTACAATACTTGTTTCGCTAGGGTTTCTTACGCACCTCATGCTCCCCATCTTTCCTTTTGCAGTTCCAGGCTTCTCCAGTCCTCTGGATTGCTTCCCTCTTATGTTCAGCCTTTCTCTCGCCATTGCAGACCTGCAGCCTCTTTCCCAAGCAGCACCCAGTAGGCCTCAAAAGCCTTGCCTCCTTGCAGGACCCTCCTTTATTTGCCACAGTTCTTGCTAAATTAATGCCTTGAGCGTTCAATTAGTAGCATTGCCCAACGGTATTTAAAAGCTTGTGGTTGTATCTTGTAAGTTTGTGGGGGTAGAGGTGACTTTCTGAAAGCATGAACAGAAGTGGGGAAGTTAACAAGTCCATTTTTTAACATAAAACTTTGTTAGCTGTCCATTGGTTCCTTGACACCTCTGATAAACTTTTTTCCAGTATTTCTGTATGGATTTTTCAAAGCTGTATGTCTGTTTTGGCCGTCCACCTGTTCAGTTCACTTATGAACACGTTCACTTTATCAGCAAATTACCGTCTTCTTTGCTAACAAATTCATCCTCTGGGATCCTAAATCCTGTTCCAGACAATGTAACATACAACAGAAGTCTTGCCCCTGCTGCATATATCAGTTCAATACAGGTGAGATATTTGCATAGGCACTGGGAGTGGAATTTGGGGTGGGGAGAATATTTATGTGATGAAAGCATGTGTCAAGGACTCTGTTCAGCTTCTGATTCTATCTATCACAGGCTTTCTCGGTGATCTTGGACACCTTGCTTTATTCCTAAATGACTCAACTTTCTAGCTGTAAAATAATGAGGATAATAATCCGTTTGGAATGACCAGTGTTCATGGGGTTGTGAGGAAAGAGCTATAGACAGTTAAGTAAGTAGAAAGATAAAAAGATTTTTGCTCTCATAGGTTGGAGTAGTTTTTTTCCCACCTACACCTCTTCAGAGTACTTGAAAGTGAGAAAAGGATTATGTTTCTCAGTGGGCCAGATAGTCTCAGAGAGCGCATTTCTCCATTTTTTAAAAAGTATCTCTCATTTCAATTGTCATTCAGGGAATCTTTTTTTCTTCCCCACTTGTGTATCTGTTCTACTTCTAGCTTTGTTATCCTGAGTTCAAAAACATTTTCACTCTCACTATTCAGGTGGGTTTGTGTTTCAGAACTCCAGACATCAGCAGTATATGACTTGTAACTTGACATTTAATATATTTTTACATGTGAGTTTGCTCTGTGGGGCTTTTAAAATTGCTTCTAGTAAGGGTAATCTCTTAAGAGAAAAAAACTTTCATGGCTATCTTGCTTTGCATTAGCATGTAAAAGCACCTCTCTACTTGCTTGCAATTCTGTGGTTTCTTCTATGACAGTACAGATTAATGGATGTATTTTTTGTTTCTCGGAAAGATCTAGTCATAGCATGGGAAGAGAAGAGAAGCCAGTGAGAATCCTCTCATCAGCCAACTCTCTCTAGATCAAATGCTCTCTGTTTGGGAATATCTGCCTTAAAAGATACCACCTGTTCATAAAACAATACCAATAATAAAGTGCTCATATGTCAAATACTGCAAGGAATGTTTAAAAGTTCGTAACAATCGTTCCTTGTAAAGTAACTAGGTTATAAGTTTAAGCTGAAAATAACATTCAAAAGCCAAAGCTAGTGCATCTGCTTCTGTGGTTGGTATGACAGGATGGTGCGTGTACAGCCATGAGCACATTATAACATTTGATATTTTTAATCAAATCCCATTTTAAGGTGTGATGTATTTTACTCCGCTAAAGGTCATTTTAGTTACAGTAGCATTAAGGGTTTTCAATAAAACATTTTAAATGCCAGTTATATAACTGCTTTTAAAACATTTAACAGCCACATTGGTTACATGACCTGAGACAAAGGATATTTTCTCAGCACTTTGATATATTGTGGCTAGATTATCCTTATGGGAACGTTCAGTTCCATAATAGCCTCAGGTCATCCCATAATATGTGGTGTAGGATTTTTTTGCACCAAAACAATAATTGCTAATGAAGCCAACGGTGATGGAAGTTCAATGACATGGCAGAGGATAGAGACTGTAGTCAATAATAGCAGCAGACACTGGCCAGTACAAGAAGTTCATCGGCACTATTCAAGGACAAGAGGATGTAGCAATAAGGAATGAACACACACTGATCCGTGTCTTAGCACTGCTAAGTAAAGTAAAATAACTCAGGTAAACAGAAATTCTTTCCTCCCCTGCATCTTCAAGAGCATTGCACCATTAAAATATGATCTATAATAGGATATAAGATATATATAATATAGGATATATAGGATATAGTTTCAGGTGTACCTGGGCACATACAGAGTTACACCACTCCCCTTTAATCTCGGGACAAGGGGATGCTGTGAGATGAACAAGCTCCATTTGACATACAAGAGACTCACGCCAGATCTTATCATTGAGGGTAGATAGCTATTTCCTGCTGGGTTCTCTACAGAAAAATATCACTGGAGCAGCATTGTCAGCTGTGGCATCTCCCCTGCCAGCACTCGCAGGTTCTGGATCTCATTCCCAGACCCAGCAACCTTGTTGAATCAGAAGTGAGACCCCACATGGCAGATCATCACAGACCAGTCAACAGGACACACTCCTCTCTGTTTGCCTCATTTTTTTCCTACTTGTCTCTTTAGATTTTGGGTTCTTGTGGTTAAAGCCACCTATTCACATGTGATCCTGGACTGTGTAGTGTGGCTGGGCTTGGCAGGTGGTTCTAGCCATGCTTGTAGACTTCTGCCTCCTCAAACCAAAGCAAGCGTTTCTTCTCTGGCAAACTATTACCAAAAGCAAAAAAAATATATTGAAAAAGGAAGCTTTCTTAAGCCTCCTTATTTTAAAATAAAAATAAAACCTTTGTTCCAAAAATGAAGTAAAAATGGTGTATCATGTATTTTCTCCTGCTTTGAGCAGGAGGTACTAGATGACCTTCCGAGGACCTGTCCAGCTTGAATTATTCTAAGAAAAAGTGTGTATTTCTTGAAAAGCAATAGAAGCAAAAGACAGTGACAATCCTTTTTCACAGCTCCTAGGCATCATGTCCTTCTCGGTGACTTCAGGTCGCAATGAAATTAAGAAGTTGCTGTGTTTCAGAATAATATCTTCCACAGCCAATTTTATCATGAGCCAATGAAATAAATGTTTCCAAAGTGAACAGCTGGCATCTCTTTTCATAAAAGATTCCCTTTTAGAACACTATTTCCAAACAATATTACAGTGGCTCCATTCACATGGCTATAGTTAAGACTGTGTCAATACTTCTCTTATAAACCTTGTTTTTCAAGGGTTTATAACTTTACAGCTGAGCCGTAATTAGCTGGGATTTGAGCTACAGCACAAGAGTTCGGTCTGTCTGTGAGGACATTTTTGTTAATATTAATAAAATCAGTTTTAAATCATAGAAGAGTAGAACATAGTACTTTATATGCATAAAAAGGATTCTTGAACATTAAACAGCTTTGATTTAAAAAAAGGAATTTTGGCAAGTGATTATAATACGATCTTCATCTTTTTTTGTCCTTTTAAAAGAAAAAGAGCAAAAAAATTGCTTTAGAAACTCAGTTTGACAAACATATGGAAGTTCAAAATTAAAGTTGACGGTCTCTCCTTAATTTATGTTGTTATGAACAACATAATGTTCTCATTAAAAGGCACAGAATCAACCAAAGCTCATATTCTGTGGATTTTCTCAGTTCTTACTTTAGTTTTGCTACCATGTGAGCATAGTTTTTAGTACCTGGTATCATTTCATTTGAGTATTTTATGACAATACCAATTTGCACCCTGCCTGGGGTTTTATGGTCACTTCAGTCTTAGCTATTAGCCCAGTTTTCTGCACTCCTTGTTTCCGATGCCATTCTTAATTACAATGCAAAACGAACACCTCCTGTTTCCCATTCCAGTTATACTAAACTGTACTCCATTGTGAGCCCAGCTCACCCTTTCAGCATGAGTCAGCTCTCATTTCTGTTCATGGAGCTCTCCTGACTGCATCAGGATTTCACGTCAAGGAGAGCCATATGTGGTTCACTCGCTGTATATCTTAATGGCAATGTCTGCTGGATGTCCCAAAAGAGCTAATGAAGTCCCATGAAACGAGGCCAAGTAATTGATGTCTTTATGCAGAAACGAATTTGTTCGTAAAAACTTGCCCTTTGTATCATAAATTATTCTGAAAAAATACATAAATTATTCGAAAAAAATGAGAAAATGGAAAAGATCTGCCAAAGCTGGTTACTCAAAATGTCTTTTTCTAGTAGGTATAAACTGTTACAAAAGAAAGAAATATGACAATGTGGAAAGCCAGTAGCTCAGCAAAGCCCTAGGATGGCTGCTTTCCAGGAACTTTATTCCTTCACTTTACCCCTCCCCAGCTCTTCTCCTCTGTGGTTTTGCTTTGGACTTCAGTCTCCTCCTCTCTCCTGTGACGATTTCCATGTCAGAGTCCCATGACCACCCTAAAACCTTGCTCTTCCTAACCTTGAAGTTTCTAGATTTACCCCTCCCACAATGATCATATTTGAATCATTCCTTTTCATGCAGACCTTGGGCTCCTGTGCAAAACTGCTGGGTGCTCATTTCTAAAGCAAACCAGAGAATCATCCAGAAGGGCAGGCACAGACTCACCTAAGACCAGCACAGATCCAGAGAACCATATATTGATGTCAAAACCTTTATCGTTGCCAGCAAAACAATGATTCAAGAAAACCCATGATCTGGTTCTCCGCCGTGCCACTGGTTCTGTTTCTGTTCGTGTTCCTGTCGCCACCCCTCTGAGACTTCTTACCATAAGAGAGCCCAAATGGCTCACTAGAGCTCAAGCTCAAAAGGACATCTAGCTCATGTTTTTTATAATTTCTTCTGCCTTCCCTCTCTTCTCCCTGCCACTCAACTGAGCTAGTGTGCTCCCAAAGACTTTATGGTCCTAAAAGACCAAGAAAGAAATACTGAGAAAACAAATAAGTGAGAAAATACTTCCGGTCACAAACAGGATGGGTGTAACCAAGGACCTCATTCATAGACATTCAGAACTGACCCTCTATCATCAGTAAAACCACGTGGCACTCCCTCCCCTTTCTTCCCCCTGCTATGTAGGCACTGTCAGTGTTTTCCTCCTTCTTCCCTTACCAGTTAGTTCTTCATACACCCTGAGTTTGGTAACATAAGCTAGGAGACTTTTCCTAAATAGAAAGATAACCTGGGTGATTTGGAAAGATGCCTATTTTAGCTTAATATGTTGCCTCCAATGATGCTGACCAGGGCAAAAGAGATAGAATTTCACCTCGGCGTTACAACATTGTGGAAACAAACAGGAATCTTTAACGTTAGAGTGCAAACAGCAACCATGGAGCTCTCCTTGTTATCCTTGCTGACTGATCTGTATGATAATTGCAGGCTAGGATGACTGTACCCCTCTCAGGCCAGAGTTAACTGTGTTATACAGTCAGAAGCCTTACTGAATTCTGTGGCCATCACCCTGCACAAAAACATGAAGTTAAAATTGTTTCTTCGTATTCAAATGGGATCAATACCTCTCAGGAGACAGATGGGGTTTTCTTTTCTACGCTGAAAAAAGAATTAGTGTCTGGAGTTCTGGCTCAAAGTATTCATTCAGCTACAGAACACCACCAGGAAAAATCAGCAGAGAGTGGGCACCTGCTCTTTTCCTTGATCAGCCCTGGATCTTAGAATTTGATGTTTTCTATAAAGGGAGCTTGCTGTTGCTCTTGCATGCTGCTTTTTAAACTACACAGTCTGGCTCAGGCAAGAAGGGCATGTTTATTCTTTTTTGGAGCTTTTTCATTTTTACTTGTAGCTGAATCCTCTAGGTCAATTGTATCTGCAGGGGTGGGAGAGGAATTTAATTGCTTTTACTTCCTACCTTCATCTCAGGGTGACCAGTCCATTAATAATGCACAGGAAGCAACTAGGAAATGCATGGTAGATTAGGGATTAATTGATATTTGGAAAGGTTTCAATCCACATTTGAAGGAAAAGGTTACGCACTGTAGTCCAGCTGTAGTTACTATTTGCATTTGATTATTTTATTATTTCTTACAGCCCTGCTTCTTCTGGTTTAAAACTGTTTTCCCCTTTCCTTGGCCAACCAGGCTTTTACAAAAATTTCCTTGTTTGTTTCTTGCTAGAGATGTTTGTTACATTTCTGATACATGCCACCCAATATCAAATAAATACATACATTTTCTGTATTTTCCAGTAAATATGTTTTTTTCTGCACTGACACCACCCTCAGTTCCTTATGAACAATTTGACTTTCCAAAACGTTATTGATTTCTGTGCTTGGAAGTTACAAGATTAATAGCTTCAGAGGCAAAAGTCCTTCATTCCTTTCACCGAATAGGTGCTGCAAGCTTGCTTCAATGCCTGCTGATGTGCTTCAACACATCGCTTTTAGTAAGAAACATGAGCAAGGCACTCCTCAAATCAACAAGGCACTAAAATACAGGAAACAGATGGGTAATTCCAATGATGTCAGGGCAGGAAGGTATGATTTAGTTGGTTTGAAAATGACGAGCCTCACACCTCAACTTGTTCTGCCTGTGTTGCCCCATAGAAATGATAACGATTTCAGTAACAACTTCAGCAGTTTTAAAGGCTGCAGAACAGCTAATGTTGACACCCATAAAAACAGTAACTACTGGTAGCAGAACTTGACTTTAGCTGTCAGGAGCAAGAGACAATGTGAAAAGAACAGAAGACCCAATAGAAAAAGATATATTAGATTCTTTTAAGACCTTGAGAAAGTCACCATCTTTTCCCAATGCCATTTACATTAAAAATAGACTAATGTTAGGAATATAACATAAACGTCCAGTTACAAGCACTTTGATAATGTTAGGTGAATTGGACAAAGACCTTTTCAGGACCTCTGGTGTTACAGCAGCTTTTATGACGGTATTTGAATTTGAGAGTAATGGAATCTTCCAAGCAGCTAAAGCCAGACAATTTGGAAGAGTTTCAAGGCTGCTAAATGCACACCGCAGAGAGACACTGACGACTGTAAAATTTGAGTGGCCATCTCAATTTAGTATTAAAATGTCAAAGGAGAGGCAGACCTGGATTTCATATGTTGTACCATGAAGTATTTGGAATACTGATCACGGAAATACTTAAGTTCTTTTCTAATAACCTGACACGCTGGAAGCAGAGCTAGACTAGTTACTAAAGTGTGTTAAGATACAGTATACGCGAGTAAAAAAACAGTGATGATGACTCTCCTTTGCAGTAATTGATTTGGGATTGGAGAAGTTCACCTCCCCGTCACTCAGAGGTAGTAAAGGTCACATCATAAGTACTCTCATAGTCCTAACAGTGAGTGTTTTGCACCCCAAATGCAGTTCTGTTTTTTCTTCCCTATTTGACAGAACAAGAGAAAGGGAAAGTCATAGAAATATAAGACGTAGCTGAAGAAGATGCCCTGGAGGGATCTTTGCTCACCTCGTCACATCATGGTGATAACAGCTGCTGAAAACGCCACCTTTTTTCCACTGCAGGATATCTCAATCCAGGCCTGAATTTTATTCAAATATCCACTGTCTAATGAGTAAGAACAGTAAGCAGCATATCCTATATTACAGTATTAAATTAAAAATATATGCTATTTACAACTATTGTTAAGAGCTGTTTTCAAATCCCTTTAGTATTTTTCATCCATAGAGGTATTTGGGGAATTTTGCTAATTCTGGTTTTATTAACATATTTCGTGAAGGTTATCTGAGTTTCATCTCTTAATCTAAGAGACTTTGCAAACGCTCTTTGCTGATTTATCTGCTTTGACTGATTAAATAAATGAAGAAAGAATTGTAAACTGTAGTGGTGTCACAATGGGGTAGTTACGCTTTATTTTAATTAAAATCAGGTTCTAAAAAAATATTTTATTCAGTGGCTATCTACCTGGGCATGCTTGGCCTAGTTTCCTCAAGTACCTAGAGATTCTGCTGAAGTCTTCATTTTCTCAATCTACCAAATTCAAAGACCTGTGTTCTGTGTACAGCTCAGGCTGCAGGCACATTTTCATCCAAAAGAATCTGAGTTCACCGGTCACAAATATTTGTGCAAGGCCTGTATTGCTTTTGTACAAATCTGCTCCTTCTACCTCTGCTCTACTTTCCACAACTTCCAGGCTCTGCAACTCGCTGTGGTTGCAAGCTCCCCCTGCAACATTTGAGGAAAGAAGGCTCCATGAAACTTCCATTTCATTTTACTTTCCGCCTAATCTCTGCAGGAGCCCGGAGATTGTCGTGTACAAATCTCTGGCCCCAGTGAGTTCTCTGCCCAAGAGGAATGACCAAGAATCACAAAAAAATAGTGAAACTTGTGAAATCATCACAGCAATACAAGTTCTTTCAAACAGGGGAATCAAAACTTAAATAGCATTAACTTACCTTTGGTGAAATTCCCAGCTACGTGGTTTATGGCTGTGCCCCTGTTCTTAGCCGTCCCCAACATATCCTGGGTTCTGCTGGAGGAAGTGAGGCTTCTTGTAATTACCGATCAAATAAATATGAGTTTCCATCATAGCTTATTTTCCATTTTAGTTGGCAACGATCTCATCGCTCTCAAAACAGTTACATATTGCCTTGGAGACCAACAGGTTACCTGGATGTTGCTAGGATGCACCATTTGCCTGATTCTCTCTCTTTTTCTCAGCCACATTGCCCACTCCCTGTGCTGTTAAACCATTTGGACACTGCCCAGGGTACCCTTATGCTGGGAAATCCTTAAGTAGCCATCTGGAAAGTCAGTTTAAGGCAGCAGGACACAGACAGTAATGGAGGTCAATCTCTGTTTCTAATTATCAATACAGACTTTGGAAGAGGTTTTTAACATATTATTCTGATATACGTTCATTTACTATGGGCAGGGTTACCATAGCACCATACTATCTACCTTACAAGCATTCCTTCTCGCAATGTATTATGCTTATCTTGAAATGATGAACAGTTAATATATGCATATGCATTTATTTTTCCCTAGATGGCCTGTGTTGGCCTTTTGTGGGAAATGTTGCAAACGGACCACAAATGAAGTTGATGTGAAGCTGAGAAAAGCAAGGCCTATAGGGTTATATATGGATAAATTGAGAAGGGATGTGAAAGACAGAAAATATCTACTATCTAAACTTATATACAATCAACGCAGCTCATGTGATTGAACTGTATTAACGTCAGCAGTGAACAGCTGCAGTTGGGAAGCCCTCATTGGTACTGAGCAGCAAAGGGAAATGGAGTGAAGAAACTTGAATGAACTGGGTTGAAAAAAAAAGTAGCCCAACTACTCTTTCCTTCCTAATCATAATGTTTTAATACAACAGAATAAAGTGGCATATAAAAAGGTAATGGGCATTTTCTTCAAGGACTTGTTGAAAACTATAATACAGTATCTTTGTAATTTACTGGTAATATGTACACAATGTAAAAGATCAGAAGCAGAGAGTACTATCCCTATATTTAGAGATAATGGTGCTTTTCTTTCATAGGCTTGATATAAACTTTGATTACATAGCATTTCTTTAATTTGCTGCTATTCAAGAAAACCCTTAGAGCACTGCAGCGAGCAATGCCTCTCTTTTACATTTGCATTTTTTAATTTGCATTTTTTAATTTCCCAGACTACAGCTCCACACCTACACAGGCTTCCCCTGTGGGAGGGAAGAGAGTATTTTTCAGTATGAATGATACTGTTTCTCTTCTCAGATAGCTGTAGTTATTAATTCCAGAGATTTACAAAAATCACTTTGCTACTGTATCACTTAAGTGTGGAGTTTTTTTTCTAACTAACATCAGATGCCAATCTATTGCTCCACTGGTACCCATTTTAAATAGGGCAGCCAAGCAAAAAGTTCAGACTGCTCAAATGACGAGCTGCTGTTCTCAGCAGCCTGCTGTTGCATTCCTTGCATACCCCAAAATGCCACTGAGTTCAGGAGGAGTTTGGTGCTTTTAAAGGAAGAGCCATTATGTCCACAATACATCAAGCCCCCCATGGCATACTAATGACAGGAATCTAGACCAGGTAACTCAGCACAGCAGATCTTAGCATCTCCTATTTACTAACCAACAGGGACCACTTTAGTAGATACCTTTAAAACATGTACTAAACCCACGTTCTAGGATTGCCTGTGATCTGGGTGTTCGGCATTTCAAACCCTACTCAGCCTCACTTGGATGGGGACCTCAACCCAGATCTCTTCCATCTCTTAAGCGTGTCAGGCTCTTCTCAAGACAGAAAGGTTATGAGAGGAAGACCCTGTAAACCAATGGTTACATCCCTCACATGGCAGATGTCAAAGCTAGGACATCTCATCAAGTAATTCTTTCAACCGCTGGTATTTCACTGGGTATGCAAATCGGAGCAGCGTCACTGGAAGAGACTGAAAGAGCCCACAGCACTCAAAAAGCCTGGTGGGCAGAGCCCTTTCTGAGGTATGGGAGACCTAAATTTAATTCCATGTGCCAGATTCGGCAGAGGGACATTTAGCTTTCCATTTCGTAGAAGATCCCCAATTAACAGAAGCAAAAAGAAATGGCCTCTCCCTCACTCTGTTTTGGTAGGGAAGGGTCAACTTCTTTTGGGTACCTACCTTCAAGAGAAAGTTCCAGAATCCCGGGTGACACCTATGCGGTGTCAGAGGCCAGACTGAAAGGCTGTCCTTCCCCAGGGCTTCTCCTCCTGACTCACTAACTCCTTTCACCATGCTGGCTCCTGGGACTGTCATTTTTAAGCACCCAGCCTGCCTCCTGCTTTGCAGGCAGAGCCTGTGCCTAAGTTGGATTTCTGTATCTAACGCAGAGTCTTTGCTCTTAAAAGCCTGGGATGCTAAATTTGAGGCATGACATAACGAGGGAAGGCAACAAGCAAAATTAGACCTGGAAAAGAGATGGCAACAGCAGGGCAATGGCATTGTTCAGGAATTTTAGCCCAGTAGTAATGCCTGTCTACTGGGGAGTGACTGTCTCCAGAACGACTCCATCCAGAGGCTGAGGCAACAAAACAAATTATTTCTTTAACTTTCTCTATCCAGGGCCTTACAACAGAAAATTTACAAACACAGCGTGTCCTCCCAAGACTGAATGTTTGCTCACATAATAAGGTGCAAAAAAAAAAGAACTTGGAAGACTTTATATTACAGCACCATCTCATGACACCTGCCATAACAATATTTTATTTGTCAGTCTTTTCTCATCCTATGTCTCTTGAAGCTTGACTAGGTTACTGCATCAAAGGGAAGGAGTAATAGTATCATTTCAGATAAAAGAAAGAGAGAGAAGTATGCTGTACACAATCTGCCCATCATGTCACCTCACAGTTACATTAACCAAACAGACAACACATCTATGAAAAACACACAGCCAAATAACATGGCAATCCATGTAAACTAGAGCTTCTTCTCAGGTACGGTAAAAAATGCTCCATTCTTATACGGTACCTATAATTCAAAATGCTTTACACAGATTAATTAATGTAACATACTTTATGCACATCAATACACAGAGGCAGAGGAAGATTAAATACATGACAAAGCACAAAATTTAATAGGCACAGGAAGTGGCAGAGCCATAACCAACACAGAACTCCTGGATTCCAGAATTAAGAAAAAAAAAAGACCTATTCTAATGCAACCATTTCCTTTCCCTTTCTTAAAGCATGTGTTTCAGGCAGCAAGTTCTGCTGTGCACAGCACTGAGCACATCATCAGCTCTTTGCAAGTACTGAACTGAATAAATAATGTTAACTATAATCCCACTACCATGTCCCAAACAACTGAATCTATTGAAATTTTAAACCTTCATATTTAACTGACTTTGGTAAAGATAATTCTGAAAGCTGCACTATCTTGGTACTACTAATTAATATATAATAATGATCATAATGCTGCTCTAATAAGGATTTAATCCTACAGATCATTTTTATGAAAGCACTTTGATAATAATGATTATTTATTCTTACAGTGCATTTTTCATGCTAGCAACTTCAAGTACCATGATGATTAATAAAGCTAAAGAAATTGAGAGATACATAAAGTAACAAGCTTATGAGACTGCCAATGTGCCGATCTTATTAAATAAACATTAACAAAAAATAAAGCTGTAAAGGAGATTCTCTTGGGAAAGGGGAAAAATAAAAAAATAAACAAAAAAACCCTTGAGGCTATGTCAGCAGGACTGAATTGACCTGTGTATCAATGTCATTTCTATTGTCACTCTAGCAAACAAAATAAAATAATAAATAGCACTTAGTGAACTGTGGACTGGGTTGTCAGCTGGTATAGGTGCTTTGGCATTAATCTAAAGCAGCTGTGCATCTGGCCCTACAATTTCAAAGGGCTGCATAAACATAAGAAAATACCTAATATGTCTTGTCCATGATTACTTCAATGCACAGCAGAGGAAGGATACGTATAGAATCATAGAATCATAGAACCATTAAGGTTGGAAAAGACCTCTAAGATCATCGAGTCCAACCGTCAACCCAACACCACCATGCCCACTAAACCACGTCCCTAAGCGCCTCATCTACACGTCTTTTAAATACTTCCAGGGATGGTGACTCCACCACTTCCCTGGGCAGCCTGTTCCAAGGCCTGACCACTCTTTCAGTAAAGAAGTTTTTCCTAATGTCCAGTCTAACCCTCCCTTGGCGCAACTTGAGGCCATTTCCTCTCGTCCTATCGCTTGTTACTTGGGAGAAGAGACCGACCCCCACCTCGCTACAACCTCCTTTCAGGTAGTTGTAGAGCGCGATGAGGTCTCCCCTCAGCCTCCTCTTCTCCAGGCTAAACAGCCCCAGTTCCCTCAGCCGCTCCTCATCAGACTTGTTCTCTAGACCCTTCAGCAGCTTCGTTGCCCTTCTCTGGACACGCTCCAGCACCTCAATGTCCTTCTTGTAGTGAGGGGCCCAAAACTGAACACAGGATGCGAGGTGCGGCCTCACCAGGGCCGAATACAGGGGCACGATCACCTCCCTCCTCCTGCTGGCCACGCTATTTCTGATACGTACTGTCAATGTTCACATACTCAGGTGATAGTTGATATATATATATGTGAGCTACTTAGCTGGATTAGGCATACTGAGATCTGCTGGGGGCTTTTTTGTCTGCAGTGCATAGGATTTAAGTTCAGTAGAGGTGCCTCTTGCCTTCCTCCTCTCATCTTCCCACTCCTGCAGGTTAAACCAAAGGCTTTGGTATGACCCAAGTCAGATTTCCATTGATATTCACAGTGGGCCAATAGAAAGAATTAACCTGGTTCAAAAAAATCCCCCATAAGGGATCAGTTTAGCCTACAAAGCATTGCATAGGCAGCATTTTGCCAAAATAGCTTAGAAAGGAAATCACCTGGGCTGGCACAATTTATAGCAGCAAAAGAAATCTTTTGCGGGATGGCTTATGTAATTAGAGAAGCCTGGTTAGCAATACAGGCACTTTTTATACACAGAACTTGGTCCTTCTCAAGAAGCTTTTATTGGTTTGACTTCCCTGGCAAAGTCTTGGTAGTACAGACCAACCTTAAGAGATATATTCAACAGCAAAGACCTCTCCTGGAAGTAGAAATTACTAGGGGGTGAGTCACTTTCTATTTAAGAGAGTCCCCTGACTTTGTTCCTCCCTGGCACAGATCACTCCAGTAGCAATGTGAAACCAGAAGGAAATGGATTATGGGATACACAAGAAAGGAGACAAGTCCCCAGGTGGAGGTTTACTGAGACATGAGGTATAAACGGAAATCATCCACAGTGACTTGCTGATGGGCTCCACAGCAATGTCCACATGCTGGCATCAGGAAAGTGGAGAAGGAAGTACTGGGTTCTGTGAGGAGTTACACGGGGGTATCCAAACCTGCGGTGTGAGAAAGGGGGAGAGGAGTGAGTCTTTGGAAGAAAAGCTGAAGGACCTTATTGCAGGGGAATTCTGCAGTTCTTCCTCTTCATCATCATATTTACTTAGGCAGTTTAGGAAACGATTGCACAGACAAAGATATAAAAGAACAAAAAAAGATGCCAGGTAAACAGAAGCCCTCTGATAAAAAGAAGCCCAGCCTATGGTCAGAGAAACTACATGATGGTAAGAAATAGCTGGCGTGTTTTGAATACACACTATATAAACACTGTCTGAGGTTCATGGAAGTACTGAATGGAACCAACTATCTCTTTGTTAGGGGGATGAACAATATTTCAGTCCAAATAAATATCAAGAGTAGCCTCCAGCAACAGAAAGCAAATCTGAATAGGAAGAGATCTTAGCAGATCTAATACAGGCTTTCTACACTACCGGTCGATCCTTCTCCAAACTAATTTGTGAACAAAGAGAACAAAGGGCTGGATATTTCTCTGGGGACAGTCATATTTTCTAACTCCAGAGTAAATTATGTTGAATGAGAATACAAAGCCATAAAATATAATCAGGCTGTTAGCTAGGTAAGAATTGTGCGGAAGATACAGTGTTCCACAATGAATTCCTAGCGTTACATATGATAAGTAGAGACAATAGAAATCAGTGGGAAAATTTGGCATGCAATGATTTCCTTCCCTGGGCCTCCTGCAATCTGCAGAACTGCAAAATTTCTTGGGCTGCTTGGTCAGCTT
This sequence comes from Fulmarus glacialis, assembly GCF_000690835.1. Classification (NCBI taxonomy): domain Eukaryota; kingdom Metazoa; phylum Chordata; class Aves; order Procellariiformes; family Procellariidae; genus Fulmarus; species Fulmarus glacialis. Next base: position 138,712 of record NW_009188273.1, on the reverse strand, counting down.
TCTCTTTTGCTGAAATATACTTGGATTTCAATGCTAACTACCACTGCTACAAAAGGAGGGTAGTTATAAAAGGTTGATTTGCAAAAATATTTATAAATTCTGTAGCTTTCTATTTTTAGGTGTTCAATTTAAGGCTTCTGGTGGCTGCAGACATCTGTCTTGTCAGAGATTTCTCCGTGGTGCTAACAGAAGTGAAGCTGAACTGAAGACTTAGATTCATCATGAAGTGGGAACTGGGACTTTGATTCTAGAGAAAATAGAACCCAGAGGAAAATCATAAACACACACACATTTTCTTTGCATATACATGTTTCTATTATTCCTAGGATTATCAAATAAATCTTAAAATAATCACATGAGGCAATCTGTGCAGCAATGGAAATAAATAGGAGTTTTGTTAGGGACTTCCAGTGGGATCAAGATAGAGCCTGGCTGTAGTCAGGAGGAACTCTCAGGACACCAGCAAGCCTGTCTGTTTGTTGGACTCAGTTGTTTCTGTTCAGCCTGATGTGAACTTCTGAGGCTTGTGTTCCCTTTCACTTTGCCCATGTTTCAACAATATATAGCCTACTATCCATGCTTAACCACATGCTCTTGGTTAATGGTCCCCTGTTCAGTGTGTCAATGTCCTCTCTCTCGTTCTTTTTCATTTCAATATATATCAGAAAATAATCTGAAGTAAAATGAAAGTTATCAGAAGCCCATTTGCTTAATGTTTGTGCTAGGAGACCAAAGTCCCAGACTTAAAGGGAAACCTTCTCCTTGAAGGATTATCCCAAATAACATTTTCACAAAGGCTGGAGAGTATATCATGCACAAAGCAGAGAGCATGCAGGACTTCTCCTGGAGTCTCACCAACACCATATTTGAACAACAGACTGAAATCCAAAAGAGGGAGGAAAACCTGCATGCATGTCAGTAGGATGATCAGCAGGCAACATGTGATAGGTGTGTGGTGTGTTATGAAAATTCTGATAGCTAGGAGAAGGCTTTAGAACAGCAAAGTCTAAAAAAGTGATTATTCAGGCTATGAAGAATAGGAGGTGCTGGGAAGTTCTGGAGTACATGGAAATATTATTAAAGAATAGCAATTAGCAGTGCTTCTCAGAAAAGTCACCCTGCTTAAGGGAAACCAGGTACGAGAGAATCAGATTTTTAACACAAGTCTTGTTCAGTCAACTCAGAAAAAATAAAGCAATCTGCCAAATTACAGTTACAGTTTGTACATGCTGGCACTGCCCAAAGGATCAGGGAATGGATTTTCAGCAACAACAAGTATGCCCTGACCAAAAATACCACTGCAGAACTAATTCATGGGTTAGAATTTGGAATCCTTAAACGGGGTGAAACAAAGGCCGCGAGGGACTAAAGGCAGAGGTAAGCAGTGTGCTTCTGCCATCAGCAAGGTGCAGGGCAGCCCAGGATTGCATGAAGACAAAATTAAGCTCAAGAATGAGCTGGTAAAAACTGGGAGAACAGCTTCTCGTCTTGGATCCAACCACATAGTTGATTTTGATTAATTTGATTTGCATGCTGCAGCTTCTGTTAAACAGAAAATCCATCACAGGATATAAAATATCATTTTGTTTGTTCTTAAGGTTTCCATTTTTCCTTTTCTACAAGGTTCAAAAGAATCTTTTGCTCATACTGTACTTGAAAGCACTAAAAAGTGAACTGTTTGTTTATCCGCAGGGCAGGTGCTCTGTAGATTATCACAGTCAAGCTTTGTTGTTCTGCATTACGAAGTCTTCAACCTTGACCTAAGAGTACAATTCTTTCCCATTTCCCCACCCCCCTAAAAAAATGAAAACATAAAGGGAAGACAGAGAAATCATTCTTTATTCTGAGCTGGTGCTTTGTCTCGCTTTAACAAAGCCTTTGCCGTACAGACACAGATACGAGTTTTCTAGTTTCCTGTACTTGACTGTTACTCGATACTGAAGCTAGTCTGCTGTTGAAATCACTGTCTTAGTACGGGTAGAAAATTAGAAGCGTAGACTCTCTTGGGGAATTCAGCAGTGTTAATTGCATGACTTGGCAATACTCAGGGGAAACCTTCCAGGTGACATGTAAGGAAATAACACACATATATCTCACTTTAACATGAAGCGAACCAGAGTGCTCATCTCCCTGCACAATCTGTTGACAACTTTACCCTTACATTGAATGATGACACACAGGTGGAATTACCTTGTTCCATTAAGGATCTTTAGAAAAACATATATAAAAGCAAAAGCCTGCAAAGGTATTCTCCTCCCAGACAAATATTGTACAAATCCTAAATTCTGGAGTTACTTCAAAAGAAAAATCTCTAAAGGATACAAAATGTTTTCTATTTATTGGTGTGGAGGGAAAAGTAATACAGTAAATTACTGCTCCAGTCTCCTGCCCTGGTATGATCTGGGATACGAGATAAAAATGCAACTGCAGCTCAAAACAGGAGGTGCAAAGGTGACTTCTGAAATCCCCTGATCCCAAGCTAATTGCTAGACAGTCCCCAAGCATAAGTTAGAGCAGCCTTCAGCATCAGCATCTAAACATGCCTTTTGTTCCAGTCCAAAGCCCATTAGGAACCATGCCCTAATACCACAGGAGTATTCTCTGGGAAAAGAATTAATAGGTTCCAGAGCCACTTGCTTCATCAGCCCGGAGAAAGCCTTATTTAACTCTTTGCATAACTTCAGTACTGATGGTTTTGACCACCTCCTGCGAGAATACACCATACTGCTGTTATTCATAATTTAACAATCTTTCTATAATATCTAGTTAAAATTTCCTGACAATCAATGAGTGGCTCTTGCGATGTCTGAGTCTGTGAAAGTTTCTGCTTTTTTGTTGCTCTGCAGAAATTTAAAAACTATAAACATCCATTAATCTCAGGAGGTGGTCCGTAGACCTCAAACTGTATTCAGTAATCTTGGAAAAATTTTCTCAGGCCCAGATGGACACTGCCTTGAAACTTCTGACTAGGTTGGTTAAATGGATAAAGCATAGATATATACCAGTTGTTATCACAGATGTTTGTCTTGACTAGTCATGAAGCTTTGATATGCATAGGTACTTGGTAGCAAATTACATTTTCTTAAAATTGTTACCAGTGGAAATTTGGTATTTATGAAAAACCTTTTTCCTATAAATGCCGAAACGTGGCAATTATCAGTACACAGGGCCACCAGGTCTACACAGAAGATTCACGTATGAACAAAGGAGATATTTATTTATCATGAAAGACAAATTATCTCCCTGCTTTTCCTGCAGTATCAGTATGGCAGACAGGAGCCATGGGTTTGATTCTGATCACTTGAGGTCACAGCTTGCAGGAATGGGTGTAAAAATGACATAGGGCTAAAAGCAGTCTGCAACAGGTCTTGTTCTAAAGGACGACTTTTGTTAATCCTTGAATTTTCAAAGGAGTCAAAGATAGTTGGAAACTCCATTCCTACAAAATGCAGAAGTTAGGTGTTAGGTTCCTTTGATAAAACCTGTGTTTTGTCCTAGTTGCAATAAAAAACCCCACAAACTCACAACTCTCTCTGTTTATACTCCGGCTATTCCAAGTCCTTCTCCAGGAGGAACAATATCGCAGCACCACATTATCAGGTGGCTGGCAGCCGGGCACCACTGTGTTCAATATTCAAACCCAGATATTGTAAGTGAAAAGAGAGAAACTGCGGCAAGGAAATCTCCACCATCTGTACCCTGTAACTTAAAATCAGAGGCCCCAAGTGTGTTGCTTTTGAATTCTTGCAGGGTTACACACCTCCAAAATAAATCACCTTTGCCAATTGTGAAACAACCTAGCGCATATATTGGAAACATTCACTATCTTTTAAAGTGACAGATTAAAACCTCTAGTAACAAAGTTTTGCTCCTTTCCTTAAGCAATCCGTAAGCAATTCTACTCACGCTTGCAGTGAAGGATTTGGGTATTCTTCTGAAAATCTTTCAGCAAGCCATACCAGCCTGCATCAGACTGATTCTCATCTTACTTGTAGCAGCAAAAATTAAATGTAAGTATACTGTATCAGAGATACTTTGGTGCGTGTCCAAAATTAGGCTCCAGCTGCAGACCTGTATATTTGTATATTTTTATGTTAAGAAATCCTAAGTTTGGCATGCAGAAGAGCTCTGCTGGAGAGGACCAGGAAAGACTGGTACTTGGGTACAGTAACTCAGCCACACAACCCAGCTTCTACTGACTCTTCCACTGATGCATCCAATGTTTTGTCTCAAATGTTATCAGCATGCCAAGGCAGCAACTGGGGACACAGAATCAGGAGTACAACAAAGGCAACTGTAATGTCTCACTAAACCAGTTACGGAACAATAATAGATACCTGCCTCCAAAAAATTTGAAATCTGTTTAGATAGAGCTGCCTCTTTGTGTGGTCAAGTAGAGTCCTCTGTGTTGAAGTGAGTGAAAGGTCCTTCCCGACCGCAGACAGTGTATGAGACCATTCCCAGACACTGCTCGAGAGAAAAGTTCCAATTATTTCTAGTGCTCCCTGCAGAAAACACTTAAGAAGAATCCTCAGTAGCTGTGGTGGCCGCAGCAGCACCTGGCACAGCAATGTGTGCGCTGACCTCACCCGAGACAACAAACAGGGCTCACGCCTCTGGTACTGGCCCAGCACCAAGCTGCTAAAAGAATGAGAGAACTGTGGAAAGAACGAATCTGGGGGAAATTATTCTTCAATATAATTTCAGGTGAAAGAAAATATTTCTCCAACTGGGCGAACACCATCTTCAAATCAGGAGTTGAAGACACCATGATTAATTCTGTCTTTCTGAGTTTGCAAACAACTGCTCCAGGAAGTACAAATGACTGTCTTATTTGTAATGCACTAACTCTGAAACCTAATGATGGCAGTTAAAAAAAAGTTTAGTATTTCATTACCTGACAGCACTAGCGAAAATACTTAGCTAATATGTCTACCCATAAATTCCATACAGTCTCCCTCCACATCTGAAATCCACATGTGCCACAGACCTCAACTGTGTTCTTCACTGACTTTGTACATGACATTTTGTATGTCAGAGTTATGCATTTTTGACCCCAAAACCAGTTGGATTTGCAGTACAACACTACAGATGGAAAATGGGTAGGGCAGACAAGACATTATGAGATACACTGAATATCGTATCAGAAGAAAAAACATGGTGGCCCCTGCTCTGACTACATTATTCATTTTCATAATTAATGCATAAAAAACAATTTCCACAGGGTTTCCAGCCTCTTGCAAAATACAGCCCCAGAATATTGACATTCACCTGCAAAATTCTGGTTAAGCCAGGTACTTAAAAGTAAAAAGACTAATTTTAAAGAGAAAGCCCAAAGCCCCGATTACATACTATCTTTAATGTTTAAGGCTATTGTAAACCATTTTGGACAACAGTTTTGAATAAGGAAGTGGCTGCCTTTTCTTCAAACATTGGCCAGATTCTGACCAATATGTAACACTAATGTATATCAGAAGCAATCTCCTTGAACTTAATAGAGATCAGATTCCAGGTTTGTAAGCTTTTGCACACTGAATTTAACTATCTGTCATGCCTGCGAGGTTACAGCACAGACCTAGAAGAAGGTATGGTGTAAGATCAATGTTAAGGAAAGAGTTTCATTTAAAAGACCATCTTTTCCCATCAGACATGATAGGAGATTTATTATTCCAATATTATTGTTGAAACTAGAAGAGAGAGAAAAAATAAACAGGAACATATATTTTCATTTTATGACTGTGAACAACATTTCATACTGTAAACATATCTTGGTCTATAACATTTACCCAGCAAAAAAAAAAATTTCAATACAGTCCTTATTGCTAGCTCGGCAGAGCCTCCCCAGAACATTGTGTTAATGATTAATATGAAGTCAGTGGAATTCCACAGTTGCTGAGAGTCTTGTGCCCAAGAATGAACTGCATTGCTAAATCAGCAAAGACAGTTGTCAAGGTAACCTCTATGTAATCTATTTAACTGGCTCCCAAAACACCAATCAAGGTCAGATAACGCACTCAAGCACCATATGAACACACTCATACGGCATAAAGCTTTGTATCAAGACAGCAGGGAGGAAAAAACCTCATTAGGAAGTAGGGGGAAAAAAATAAATTCAGTTTCGAGAAGTGTTAATTGGTTAGGGAAAGCATGCCGCTCATCTGAATATGTTTTTATCTATAGAAGTAATTTCACTCCAGTTCAGTTTGAATGGAAATATCCTTCTACTGGTGTTTAAAAAAAAAACCAACCACAACAAAAAAAACAAACACAGAAAACCCACCAAAAAACCACACCCAAAAAGTAAAACCAGCCATGGATAAATTATTAATTTCATTTATTGTTTTATTAATGCAAGACTGGCATGTACACTCTGATACAGAGTTCTCATTTTGTTTTGCTCTGCAATAGATTTTTGTGTTACTTAACAACAAATGAAATGCCAGCAGCATCTCGGGGCTGGTGATACTGCTCCCCACACAAGCACAGTTCCAGAGGTCCTGCTCCCCTGCTGCCTCTCCCCTCCCATGGAAACTTTCCAGTTGTTTCTGGAAAACAGAATGGTCTATTTGGAGTTAAAATCTGATGGGTAGCTTGAATTTTAAGTTGTGTTCCAAGTATTATTTACTTTCTGTGCATTCACATCTCTACAGCCATAACAAGGGCTGGCAAGAGTCACTGGGGTCTGAACTGATTTTTATTCCAACAATTGCTGTGCATACAAATCAACATCCTTTGCTGGATATTTACTGCTTTGCTCATCCTGGAAGCAAAGACGACTAAGCGTTATGAGAATTAAAAAGGTTGTCTGTTTCCCTTGGAGCCTCCATACCCTTGTCCTCTGCTGGAAAGCTACAGTACCCCGCAACTTCCTACAGCCTCTACTCCTCAATGAATCTCAACAAATATCCCTATGCGGCTTACAGTAAAAGTACATACCAAGGGAGCTATTTCCTTCCTTCAGTTATACAATGTCAGTATCACGGAGCTGTGCTAAATCAGGACACTGCTCCTGTTCCACAAAGATGCCAAAAGGTCTTGCTGTAGAAATGAAGAGCTAAAAATAACAGCTCCAAAATTGCAGAAGGCAATCACAGTAAAGACCACATAAACATCTGTTTAGGCAATATTTTTGGCCAATGCCATCCATACCAAAAAAAAAAAAAAGAAATCAAAATTCTTCTTTAAATGCAAAATGGCTGCATACATCATACTTTAATGAAAGAAGAGACGCAATTCTGAGAGCTGAGATTCGCTAGCAACTCTGCTAAAGTTGTAGACATTTAGCATTTCTCAGAGTTTCCTCCTCTGTAACAGTGTGAGAGATCCGTATGCCTGTCCAGGATCAGTGCAGGATCCAAGGGCTATAAAATCATATACTTGTTTAGGAAACGAGGAAGACAACTGCACATTCTAGTCATCCCCAGTGTGGGAGGGTGCAATGGTGCCACAAGCTGCTGCTTATCATGTTGCTGCTGAAGGCAACCACGTAGGCAGAACCCACAGCCTTCACAGAATTACCCCAAGGGCTGCTCTGGATCCACTGAGGCCCAGAATAACAAAGCTGCTAAGGTGCCTCCAACCTACCCGAGAAAGTCAAGCTTCAGGAGAAGACAAACTGTGTTGCATGTCTTGGAGATCCAGCACAGCATCTCACCTTACAGCTGTAGGGCAGATGTGCTCCATGGTGCACCCACACATACCGCACATCATGGTTACGTTCCAACACGTGCTCTTGAGTTTCCGTCTTGGCGAAACAAGACTATGGGCTGGGTAGGTCCTAAATCTTGTCCGGATGTGGAGTCAGGGTAGATGCAGTGTGAACAACTCAATATGAACAGCTTAAAGATCCAAATATTATTCATGACATTATTCTGTAAAATAACTATCACCATAAAACCTGAACGCATTACCAATATTCAGGAATTAATCTTCACCACAGACCTGTTAGGTACAAAAAGCTACGGGCTCTATTTTGAGACCAAGAAGCTGAAGAGGAGGCAGACTAAGTGACTTGCTCAAGATCAAACAGGATGCATGTGGCAGTGTCACAGATGGATGCCAGGAACCCCCCAAAACCCAGCCCAGCTGAAGCATCACAATCTCTATCTTTAAAAGAACCACTTGAGAGCTCTGAGCACCCACAAAACCTATTGATTTCAGATTTCACTGAGAGGTAAGAGGACTTGGCACTTGTCAGGTGTGTTAGCATAAAAGGAAGGACCTTGTATATCTTTTCAAGCTCTAGAGACTGTGGCTGCTTTCAACAAGAAATTAGCAGCTTGTCTCTGGGTTTTGACATGTCAGACACAGAGGGGAGGACTGACAGCTAATGAAGCTCCGAGACAATTACCGTAACTCTCCCATGATGAACTGAGATCCACCCCTGCATCACTGGGTGCCAGTATAATGAAAGTTGGACTATCTGTAGCATATCCCCTTTTGTGCCACTACAAACACTGATCTGACAGTGCAGATAAAGAGGAAAGAGTATGAAAATTGAAGGAACACTCATTTCTAAGAAAGACTATGTCAGAAGATGCTCTATACAGTCAATCAATGTAAGAGTGTTTCTTGTCCCTGCAAATACGTGATAAGCCAAGTTTCAAACCAAACAGGACTGTAAATATAAATATTTATTGCAGTGCTTGAAGTAACCTGATGCTTCAGATCTCAGAAGGTGGTTCTGGATTCACAATGACTTGGGCTTTTACAGGCCTTTGAATGTGGACCGAGGTTATTGAGATAATTTGATTACATGAACAGAATCCATTTAATTTCAATCAATACTCTGCCACTGTACCTTTTCTTTTTGTGTGTATAGTCTGTCTGTTTTCTTTATTAATTCCAACTAGAATTGTAAAAATGGTCTGTACCCATAAAATTGTTCTTATATTTCCAGGAAGTTTAATGCAGGCATAGACAGCAGGTAACATCAGTTGCTCTGTAAGGGTGTAGCAGAGCCAGTGTAGGCAATGCTGGCAGGAGATACCATTCACTTCCTACTCAGAGACAGGATAATATATTTCTTGTGGATGGCCAAATATAAATACACTTATGGAAGATAAAGCAGGTTAGTCCTACTATCTAGGCACAAAAGTAATTTTAAAAGCCATGAGTAAATGTATATGAAACCATCACACTTCCTGCACCATCTCTATTCTGCAAGTTATTACAGTAAAATCATGGTTACAATAATTTCAGTCAGCACTCCCTTTCTGGAAGTAATTTCTGGAGGTCACAACCCAAAAGCATGTTTATATTTGAGGGAAAACATCATGCTTGAGACTTAAAAAAAAAAAAAACAAACCAGAAAACCCTACACCACCACCACCTATCTTGAACAATACTATTTGTTTACAAATAGTAAATACACAAATTTTTTAAAGGGGGTTTCTGATTTTTTTTCTGTTAACTTTTAAAAATTAAATTTAAAGGCTTAGTTTTCTTATTCCTAACGCCAACCAAATACAATAGAAAACACTGAAGTAATTCAAAATTGCAGGTGTGTTTTTATGTGTGTCTCTCACTCACCCACGTGTGCATACACTTCAATGTACTGTTAGAGCCGTGTTCAAAAACCTCGAAATCTGGAGGGGAAGGGACCCCTGCAGACTTAGCCCCCATGCATGGCATCAGGATTGACACTGTAGATTCTCACATCTCCAAAGGAGCATGAACTAATCCACGCACTAAGACAGGATTTACAAGACGGACTGTAACAGCTCCTAAGATAGCTGTTACTGTCTCCGTGTTGTTAATGTGTTTGCAAGATTAGTATTAATTACCCAATAAGGGATATATCTGTTTTGAGAGCTTGTAATAAGTCCTTACTTAATATTAGGTAAATAACATGCAAATGAAAGAACATACTGTATAAGCAACAAAGTGTTTAATTATTTGTATGTATTTTAAGGGTCTATAATAAATAAACCTGTCTTTGCAGGATCTATTATAGGTATATATTTATCTATCTCTCTATGAATAGTGATTATATAAAGGATATATTCAATACAGACACTGAAAGTTAAATAACCAATGCAAAGGTGATATGAACTAATGATTGCCAATACACTCAAACTTAGATACCTTCGATTCATGCTGTTTATCCTTAATACAGAGAATGGTGGTGCCTGCCCACCCCTCCCTCCTGACTTTACAGTTCCTGGCTCTTCCTGGTTTAGTATCATATTCTGAACCTTCCTTAAACACCCTGCTTGACATACGATAATTTGAACATTTTTCTCAAGTAAAGAAGGGAGAAAAAAAAAATAACAACTGAAAGAATAAATCCAGTGTAAAGTAGTGTCATTTCACTGAAGCCCACCGAGCAATCCTGACTTTTACCAGCTGGGACCCCAACCAGAGACTCTCACCCCCCAGCCAGCCACCCGATAAACTGCCATTCCACCAACCAGCAGGAAAAAGCTGCTTTTCCTTCTACCATTTATCACGTTCCCCAAGTACTTTTAAAGCAGCAGGAGGAGGTGGGGGAGAAGAGCTGAAGCTGAAGCCAGGCGGTGCTAAGCCCTTGGCAGCGCCGGCGCGGGATGGCAGCGCTGCTCGGTGCGGGTCTGCGCCGCGCTGCTCCGAGCGCCTGCGGTGTGTGACTAATCAGCCCTCGCAAGGCTCACGCTTGTTTATTCCACTTAGATTCTTCTGGTTCATATCAAAACACAACAGCCAGTTATACTAATTCATCTTCATTTTCTGAAGTAAAAAAACAACATGGCAACTCAGGCAAATGTTTAGATAAAAATGCTCGGTTTATCTCTTGATACCTCTGTGACTGAATTTTCCTTCAAGAATAACAGATGGCTTAACCGTACCAGGTAAAGACTTTGCATGAGTTGGGGACAAGAAAAGGGTTGTACAGGGTTTTTTTCTTTTGTAACATAAATCTCCCCCAAACCCACCCCTGTAAACAGTAATAAGAACATGCAGGGCTTTTTAATTGAACATTAAACTCAGAAGTCCCATTACATTCACAGTACAGTATCCAGTTAATATATCCTTTGGGGTTTTTTTTTTCCTTTGTCCCACCCACAGAGATGTTACAAATTGGATTTAAATTAAATTTCATTCTAAACACATATATTCAATCATAACAAAACAGTGACAAATTAGCTTATTCCATTTAAACTCATTGTACGCTCAGCCTGAGTACCTCCTGCTCCAACCCAGGGCCTATTTCCCAAAGGTTGGGTATTTAAAGAACTGACGTACAAACGTGTGTGTAGCTATTAGCAGGGGAATTGGTTTGATTATTACATGAAATATCAGATTGAACTGCAGTATGTGTTTTACAGTGTGAATATGGAAAAGGTTTGGGTTTATTATTGCATGAGTAAAGGGGTATAACCAGATGGGTACAAACAGAGTGGTGCATAGATAGGTACAGCTGTTCTAGAAATGCCTACATTTATTTCTTCCTCTTTCTTAAATATGATCCGATATAAAAAGAAACGTGACTGGTAACTTCCCTTTTAACATAGTCTGTTATATATCCACTGAAACACCGTTCCCTGTTAGCTACCTTTACTGTACAGGGATAACATGTAATGAGATTTTCTTGTTTGTTTTTTTCCATCACGGCTGGGCCCTGCTAGTTTTAGCATTTAAAGGAAGCCAGAATGGGTCAGGTGTGGAGAGAACAGAGCGAATTTGATACGACTCCTGAGAGAACTTGGATAGTTTCCAAATCAATCTGTCTCGGGGGATGGAGGGGGGGCAGAAAAGCAACAGGCATGAAAAAAAGATCCCGACTGTTACCATGGCTAAACATCAACTGTGGTTAGATCAAACACTTGTGAAGCAAAGGATATTGAAACTGTTATTTGTAAAGGAAAAAAGCCATCATTTCAAAATTACAGTGGAATGTGTTTAGAAAATAAACATTCTCAATTTGCCCTAAAATTTGTTAGCAGTAAACAAACTCACTTCTTTTACCAGGTTTATGCAGTCTTTGTGCATTGTGGATGTTTTAGAGATAATTCAGGACTCACTGTTGTAACAAATTTCCAAAACTAGTAGGGATGTGGCGTCCCTACATGGGGAGGTACTTTAGCTGTCTACTGGCCTAGGGTAGTTAATCACAACTGCTAACAAACAGAATAAAAGAAACAATTAAAAATCTAATTGGTTTGAAGCTTTAAATCCCATCCCAGCATGCACGCTCGTTCCTCTATATACTACCCAAATCCTAACAAGCCCTCTTCCCTTCTCTCCGTGGGCCACCCAATGGCAGCTACAGCCATGCACAGACTTGCGGCTTCCAAAACTCAGGCTCCAAGTTTAACTCTGGATTTAATCCTACAAGATACCCAGCTGTCATGACCTTCCCTGAAGATGCTAACAGCCTCACAAGAAGGGCTCAGCACCTCATTGAATTGGCTATGAAGGAACATTTCTCTCTCTCGGCATCAAAATGCTGAAATCACGGCCAACAGGATCAGTTAGCAGTCTTTCCTAACACATGTGTATTTTCTAATTGGGTCAGGAGTAGACTCGGGTCTATTGGTGAATTCCTTCACCAGCTCACCTGTCCCTCAGCAAATGACCAGCACAAATTGAAGAATGCAAAGAAGTCAGAATCTGTAAGATGCAGCTCATTATATACACTTTGGCTGATCAAAACTTTCACATTCAATCGTCACATGAAAATCAAAGGGCCAGCTTTTCCCAATTTTTCCCAACTTTCCATTCTGCAGCTTCAGTTGGATGTAAACTGATGGGTATCAGCTGAGAATTTAGTCCCCAAACTCCCCTGTGACATCCACTAGATGCCGAATAAATCCCTAAACCAGGGCTTTGTGGTAGCTAACAACTGAATTTGTTCCCCAGATGGCAATGGATGTGACTGCTGTGAAGTTCTTTTGTACCTTCACAGCTGTACCAGACTCACTGCCCAGGTGTAACAACTCCTGGCACTAGCAGTCTTCCCTTTTTCAAACTAAGGAGAGCTACAGAAGTGCAGATTATTTCTTCACCAATAACTGTGCACAGCTACAGTATCTCAAAGCACGTTCCCTGTTCCGCACAAGGCCTGCCGAGTGGTGTTAGAGGCTGTACCATCTGCACGAAAAATACTTCCACATTATTACACCCTATAAATCAAATACAACTGTAGGAAAGCAGGTGGTCATAAAGTAACAGAAAAATCAGACCTATAGTGCACATATATTAAACTAGATCCACTCATCATGTTGCCCAGGGGTTGAATGCAGACAACAGGACAATTTATTTGGGTTGCCTGTGGCTGACAGGTTACAAGTGTGCACGGGGCGCTGGGAGAGCACGCACGCGTTCTGGATAACAAGGCTTGCACGCTCTGACTGGTCTGACAGGGAAATACCTTCCCTCAGCCCTCACTGCTGCTGACCTGCTGGGGTCCCAGAAAAAAAAAAACCACCCAGAAGAATACCCAGGAGGAGGAACACTTATGTTAGGGAAGAGAGAACTGGGGCACTGGGGGTAGATAACGATGCTGAGGTAGGCAAGCAACCGCAGCCAGAGACGAGGGGGAAGGGATGTCCCAGAGAGGTAAAGGAATTGATGTGGGGTGGGAGTCACAAGTGGGGAGGAAGGGACTCGAATGGAGTGAAAAAGGAAAGGTTGATCCTGGCATTGATAAACTGGACTCTTCAATGGCCCATCCACTGTTTGAGGCCAGGTGTGCTGGAGAAACATCAGGCTCAGTGGGAACTCTGCCTAAGCAAGGATCTCAAGCTGAGACCTGTAGTAAGGAATCTGTGCAAACAGTTTTTTTTTTTCCAGTTGGTTGGTTTTTTTGGGGGTGGGGTTTTTTTTGGTTTTTTTGTGTTGTGGGTTTTTTTGGTTTGGTTTTTGGGTTTTGTTTTTTGTTTTTGTCTTTTTCTTTTTTTTTAAATATAATCAGGGAGCTTGAGCACCACCAGCAAGATAAGGACAAGAGCCAGTGCTACATCTCTGGGATAGGAGAATGGTAAATCTCTTATTAGGAAAAATGACCTTTCAGAAGTTAACGGCTGTTGCAAAAACTATTAATACATTCTTTGGGTTTCTCTCGAGGTCTGAAACACAAACCACAACACTTTTCCCAAGCAGCTCCCTGACTTTTACTGTCAGGGAGCAGCACGAGCAGGGCTGCTCGCTAAGGGCCAGCCAGGACCCGCTGGACCACAGCGCAGGCTGGGTGCTGAGCACCAGGGTGCAGTCCCACAGCACTGGAGCCCAGCGAGCAGAGCAGGGCAGCGACAGCAACAGGTCCTGGTGACAGCCCAGTGAGCCGCAGGTGAACAGCAGGTTACATGCCAACCCCAAGGTCAATTGAAGAAATCCAAGTGACAATTCAGGAGCAGGACTGCTGCCACGCACACCACACCGCAGCTCTGGCAGGGACTGAACCCCAGCTGAGCTGCAGCGGGGCTCCTGGGCATGGGCAGGGGTGTCGGGGGGGCTGGGCAGGGCCATTGAGGACTTGGGGTCCTGACAACTCTTGAGGGTGTTGGACCCCTCTGTGTCAAATCTACCAACAGACACGCGTGGTATACGTAAGCAGCAATGCCAACAGCACGTCATATCCTAACACTGAAAGAAGGGCTTAATCCAGCAAAGCTTAACTGACAGAAGCGACCCTTATTCCAAACCACTGGAGCTGCTCCGATGAGCACAGGTTACACCGGTAAGAGCTGGTGAGATCTGGCCTCTCTTGATTCTGAGGTCAGATCCATGCATATTTTAATTAAAGGACAGAAAAGGAAGCAGAATGGTACAAGTTAAAAACTACTGCCAGCAAAAGCCTCATCTTTTAAATATTCTTTAAGACTACTTAAGTATTCCTGCCCCAAGGAGGTAAATGAGATGATTCATATAAGTAAAAACTACTTACACAAACTATGGTTTGCAAGACAGTTTACCAATTATGGAGACAGATTACTGCAACAAAATCTTATTAAATACATAGGACCATTCAACTCTTTTTTTTTTTTACTCTAAAAATAATAAAAAATTATCACTGACTATCCAAACTTGCAAATTAGAGGGAAGAAAGGGAAAACTGCAACAATACCCCCCGTGCCAATGCTGTTGATCTAACAATTAGTTTCCTTTTAAAAATACTATATTCACTCTTTACTTTCAGTTTTTAGAACATGATTTCAAATAAAAAGAGACACTTCAAACAAGCACCAGGAGTTGCTCAGACACACAGAAATGTGTCTGATTACAAAACTGCTTGCAATGTTAATGATAAAAACCCTTCCTGTTTGTCATGGCCACAAAAACCACCCTGTTTTTGGACAGGATAAGCTCCTTTATGATGTTGATAAAGCACTCCTCTTGGAGAAACATAGGGTACCATCAATCAACAACATTTGTCTTTGGCTTCTTTTGTTGACATCCCAATATTACAACAGCAAATCATAATCCTAGCAAAGTAAATAGGCTCTGGGGAGAAGCAGCTATAAATTGGGCCTGCCTGGATCAAATGAACTCTATCATGAAGGTCTGTTAAGCACTGAGTGCTTTACTTTCTAGCAGAACATTCAAATTGAAAAGATGTAGGTGAATTGAAAGGAAGAAGCAGAGTTAGAAACCAGAGAGCCAAGGTAATTTGGTTCTTCAGTTAATTAGTAGCAGATCACCCTGATAATCACTGTTGTGCCTTGTTTTTCTTCAGTAGTTATTGATTTCAGTTTACCTCAATATTTTTACATTTTTTTCCTCCTCAGTTTGGAAGATTTCCTGAAGTGCAAAATTCAGGCTCGATCTAAGCAGACATCACTCCATTGCTTTAATGAGCACTAAGGGCCTGTCTACATACAAAGGCTGCTCCAGATTAAACAAAGCCAGTTATATAAAACAATCCACATCACTGAAAGTGGCAATACTTTTATTATGGTTTAAAGTGGGTTCTTTGTGGTTTAACTCAAGGTGATCACGCATCAGTCTAAATGAAACTGAAAGTTTCCCTGGCTCTGGGAAAGGCAGGCAAATAGAATCTTGCACCAAAATATGCAAGTTCAACTGATGCAACTTTGTCATGCAGATAAAACTGAGGTCTTTTTGTTGACCCTTCAGTGTATAACTACTAATCCACCTTTTTTTTTTTTTGGCTTAATAGTAACTAATACCATAAAACAACTTTAATTTCCATAAACAGATTAAATGGTGTTTTGTTATGGTAAGAAATTATCATTACAATAATTCTCCTTCAGTACCCCAAAACATGCTGTGTAGTTCAGTGTCAAGGTTCAGTTTTGATCTGGGCTACACCTGTAGCCGGCCATCAGAAGCAACAAGCTTGGGCACATTAATATTGAGCTGCTACTTCCCTTCCACCTGGGACACGCGCACAAGAAATCTGTCGATACGCGTAGGGCAGCGAGACCTCACAGCAGGGAGGGAGCTCACCTCAGAGAAGATTTTACTGAGGCTCACTGATGCCAAGGCTATGCAAGAGGTCCAGCTGAACCCCAGGACACAATCTAGACCTTGATTTTAGCTAAAATGCAATTATAAAAAGGGGGTAAAGCAATCAAAAAAAGGAGCCAATGCTGCTACATTGACATGCTACATAGATACTTTGATGGTGATGTGACATCTCTCTACAGTTCTGCAGTACAAAGTTCTGCTGCATGCATACTCCCACAGGTGCATTTGTTTGACTTTCATATGCATTTCGGTATACACAGGTAGTATATTCAGAATCCAAACTTCAAATCACATTTTTATTATTATTAGTTATCAATTCCAAATGAAACAAAAAATACTCCCGTGGACTGCTGAGCTGTATTTTTGACACGGGGAATAGGATCTAAAGGCAGATAGCTTACCTTCTGCCTCAAGTTTTCACACTATTTACAATAGCTTTCCCAACCGCACAGGTGTCAAAAATAAAGCAAACTGTATTGTGCAGAAAAAGTAACTTTGACAGGTCTAATTTACTGAGACTGATTCATGTGACAGCATAAACAAATCATTCTTGTCAAAGTCTATATTGAAAATGGAGTAAATTGATTGTGGAGTCAAGTGCACTAGTAATTTCAGGGAGTATTGTGATTTCATTTGTAAAACTATTGCAAAGAGGGGAAAAACCTGTCTTTCAGAGCTGGCTTCAATTTTTGCACTAGTCAGGGGAGTAGAAGAGTATGCTGTTAAGAGCATACTCTTACTACCAGCACTTTTCCTGTGCAATCCTGTTACTGTGTATTCAGGGAAGTAACATGAGAAATCCCCTGAGATCTTTTGTACAAATATACAGTGGAGATCAACAAGAAATCCTCTGAGTGAACAAAACATTCTGTATGTGTTTTCTTACTGCTTCTGTAGGAGCAGAATGTTGTAACTGATTAAAATATCAGCATAACATTCAGTTTCTTACTGGAATTGTTTTTTATGCTTAGGAGGAATTAGAGAAACAACATTTGAGAATGGGGTTTTTCCAACATAGGTTCAAATGATATAATCTCTGAATCCTTGTTTTCTTCCTCTGCAGGGGAGAGGGCGAGTTCCTGGGAGTATACTTTAACTGACAGAGCCCGAGTTTCTTATCTAGGAGTAAAAAACAGGGAGATGTAAACTTTGCGAAGATAAGCAACAGCAAAACTTGTGTGTAATGTATCCAGTCAAGCTAACGATCCTCAGAGCAGAGAAAGTGAAGCCAATAAGTTATGCTAGACAGGCACTTACAGAGGTCTTCTGGGGTCATGTTTACTAATCTCTCTCTCCCTCTCTGTCAGAGTGTTATGAAGGAGCACAAAGCATGCAAACCACAAGGTAGATGAGCAGAATTATTCAAAACAATACCTTCACACTTAATATAAAAATAACGAATGTTAAATCAAGAGTGCATTTAACCAAAGGGTGAATTTTAATAACCCAAATTCTCAGTATGCCAAGATGACAACAACCGGGACGTGTCTTGCAAGAATGGTTTTGTCCACGTCGCAACAAATGGATTTAATAACATGCCCCTGTTTTGTCCAACCCCTTGACTTGGTACAGCCCTTTGGCTTAAATTCCAGATGACCCCCTCTCTCTCTCTTTTTTTTTTTTCTTCTGGACACAGAAGGTACAAAATCTTTTGTTCATATTTCCAGGGGAAAAACAATTCAAGAATATTCACCTTTTGTGTTCATCTTTAAGCTTCGTAAGGTCAACATAAAATAGGGAAACAGAGCATTAAATTTCTAAAAATCAATAGCATGTACATAAATTGACATTCATTACTTTACAGCGATTTCCAGTTTCTCCTTGATTGATTAAAGCTAGGGGTTGAAAATAAGTGCTTTTCCCCTGCCTGGAGAAATTCCCAATTGTCCATGCTGTGAACCTTCCATTATGAGACATGAGACAGCGGTAGCAGTACATGGTTCATTTCACACCGCCACAAAATAGACTTGTCATTCCACAATCGAAAGTAAGGAACCTGATGGAAGAGCAATGTGTCAAAAACTTGTCAAAAGAGGCCTGCGCTTAATGACAACTGAGAACAAGGAAAGCATATCTTGAGGTTTACACTGGCTAGCTTTCACATGCAGAGAGTAGAACAGAAAAATTATCCTGTTAATTTGTTATATGTTTAAATGTGATATTGAATGGCAATTCATATTTTTCAACCTAATTAAGTTTGATTCCACATTAATTTATGGAAGATAAATATTTACAATACTACTAAATTAGTTAATTTATAAAAGCAGAGGAGCAAAAACATTTGAATAAGAGCTGCCTAAATTAATGCGAAGAAAAAAATATTTTCTCTGCACTAAAAATGCTGGAAAGCTAATGCTGCATAAAATGTCTTGTTATTAAGGGTGCTGTATACTAACGTGATAAGTATAACAAATTGATCTTTTGTATGAATTATGTTAGACCCTGAGAAATGATAACGTCAAATTCTGTGGCACAATGGAGCTGAACCAATTAGATGAGTAGATAATTTGGCCCTTCACACTAGTAACACATCGTTAGTAGGAATATCTTCAAAGAAAAACATGTATTTGGGGAATACTTTGCAACTAGGTGATGCTTTTAAAACGTTTATACAATGGAGATGGGGATCTAATTTCTTAAACCTCAAACACTAGGAAGGCAATTCCATAAGGTATGGATTATAATCATATTGAGATGACAATATTGCTGTTTTTATTAATAGTTACAGAAGCACATGCATGTACATATGGTGCGTATGTCAAATATTTTTTTATGGGCTGATTAATGATGGGCAAAGCTTCAAAGATTCACAAGGATTCATTAGGATTCATGACGATTCATTAGGATTCAAAAGTTTGCTTGCTTACATCTGAAATTCTTCAGCTAAAAAGTCAGGCTAGAAATACCAGTAAAAAGGACTTGCTGTTAGATTTACAGTACATCTTGGTCTAGCATAGACTGAAAATTGTGGAAAGGCTTTCTTTCCTCACAGTGCATTTCTGCGTTTATTCTGCTGTCTGCGCACGCGGAAAACTTTTCAAAAGTTTATCTTAGACCCTCAAAAGGGCTGAAGTTCCCTTCCTCAAAGCAAAGTTTAGACCAAATCATATGCATGCCAAACCACTTGACCCCATAGGAACCTGCACAGATAGCAAGTCAGGCTGCCTTGAGAGATCACCAGTTTCACAACTGACAGAACAGTTTTGTTTAGCTGCGACCCAGGAAGGTTCCTGCCTGTCTCCTATCTGGTCACAAACTTCCGAGTGTTCGCAATTTCCCTGAAGAGTTGTAATACCTCCTAAGAGCAAGCTCTTCTAGGTAACTCACATGCGATTTGTACCATTCCATTTTCATCTCTTGACCAACAAAGATTCAAAGGAAGACATTCACTGAGCCATATGACATTACACACACTTCTAGAGCAGCCCACTGTCAGACACATAGCCAAAATCCACAAGGACAGGGGAGATCCTCATGGGATTGAGAGTTTATTTTGCCCATGTACTACATTGCCGCAACGGTCCCTCTATCCTCATTTGCCTCCCACAGAGCGCAAGTCAGGTTTCCATTTGCATTCTGTGGACTTCGCGACACTTTTCGGGAGCTCAGAAAGTGAAGGGCAGAAATGAATTTTATTCCTAGCGACCCAATTACTGGGGGGCCATCATGGAAGCCTTCAGGAGAGTTTCCTGCATTCATGGGGAAGTAGGGAGTTTGTGTGGAAGGAACAGCTTGGGCAGGAAAGGGAGTACATCGCCAGTTCTGAAACCAGCCAGCTCTAAATGTTTTTCAAAAGTGGAAGGATGAATAAGGTTTATATATATACAACAGTACTTGAGAATAAATAAATAAAATCAATGTTAAGGTAGCAAGTAAGCTGAAACTGTTGTCTTAAATTATTTTCTAAAGAATAATTATAATGTCGGGGTGAGCTGAATCCAAAACCCAAGGCCAAAAAAGGTCTTGGACTAAAACAAGCGAGCACACCATGCTTTCTTGCACTCTCTCCTACCTCTCTTTCTGGGACAGATTTTACCAGCTCCCATCTGTGTTAGGTTAGTATTAGCCCTTAACATGCAGATCCACTGCAAACACACCATGCGATGGTTCCTGTTACTGAGCACCATGGGATTTGATAGGAAAACCCAAGCATACTGTTTTTGCAAAGAAAAAAATAATTGGAAAATGTGACATGGGGAAATTAGGAAAACAGCTGTTTAATTCTGGACCTTTTCTGCAAACAAAAATTCACAGAAATAACAAGATTCACAAGAAAAGTTGAACCTGGAGGCAAAATTATAATCTAATTTCAATAATACTAGCAAATACCTTGACTCAAAGGTGGAAGGCCGTTCCATCCCCTACTCAATACTGAAGAAACGGCGCCTGCGGAGCGCTAAGAGCGCGTGTGTGTCTGTGCGTGGCAGGGGGAGGGCAGCGGTAGCATTCTCTCTCAGCCTCAGCCTCCCCGGAGCATTTACTCTGTCCCTGTTCTGAGAGCCATCTCTTTCTTTTTTCCTCCTGCTACAGAGACTGAACAGCATATTTGGCAAAAAAAATCCCTCCATATTTAAAGGAGAATTTGCTGACTGAATAAACTGATTATTTTAAGGGCATTTACAAATCCATTCAAAAACCATTCACCCTATCATGAAAAAAAATTCCTATTGGTGTCGGGAGTTGTCCTTAGGGATATACCACTATAAGCCTCTCAGCATTGCGCTGCCAATGTCTTTGTTCTTGACCTGACCTAAAAAAGCGCTCTCTTTATGAGTCACAGAGGATTTATTTCCTGCCTTAGCTTAGCCCCAGCTTCTTTTAGGCAGAAAATGACAGTTTTGCTCAGTTGTGGCAAATGACCTGCACTTTTTATGATGTGGGTGATTGTCCACCAGGATCTACATTGAAGCCACCAGTGTAATTGAATTTAGGAGCACAACTGCCTGGAAACATTTGCTACAAACACCACTCTTGTGGGTGGCCGTAGGTTTTGGAGTTCCTTCCTATTTTCCTAGAGATATTTAAGCCTAAAAAGGTAATTTATCAGAATATTTTACTAGATACTACTTTATTGTGCAATGAAACATTTAAATTGTGAATCAGATCCTTAGCTCGCATAAGTCGCATAAGTTCCTATGACACGTACAGGTTTGTGTTAATTTACACCAGCTGAGGGTTTGGTTGTTTGAAAACTCTCCTCTCTCCCCAGTTTTACATGTTAATTTGTCCCTTGAATCAGCTCAGAACAAAACAGTCTATACACTCAGTTCTGTAACTTGGAAGAGACTTCTGTACATCTGCAGGGAAACATTTTATTATAGGGTCATTAAAGCTTATCGTTTTACGGCTTACAGAAAACTATGAAAATACATTTCAGGATAGTGTTTATCTGGATAAAGAAAACTTGTCCAGAGAAGAGGCATAAACACTACCTACTCCTACAAATTCAAATCAGTTACTTAAGAATTGCCTTTCCTAGATTACCTAAGGGGACTCTTTCCTCAAAATGATTCCTCTTTGCGGCCTGAGTCCAGGCTATAGTCCTGTTTTAAGACATGGGTCCTTGGTCAGAGACGCCTCTCAAAGCCTCTCAGCAGCGCAGGGTAGGTGTGATGCTGAATGTCCACATCCACAGAGGGACTGAACACAGCAACTGCAATGAGACCAGCACCACTTCACATGTAATACAGCTATTCTAGGTGTGCGCAGTGTGCTCAGGACATCCAAAATCTTTATGATGGTCCTAATAAGACACTATAATTTTCCTAGGATTCCTTCTGCAAAGCAGAAATACAGTTCAAATCTTTCACTGGGCCAGGACTCTTCAGCTAATGAGAGCTTTTCTGCTCTATGGCAGTTTGCATCAGCTAAGGAACTGGGCCTATGTTTTTCAAGCTTTTTGAAGACCGCACATGCCCTTCCTTTGATTTACTGAGTATTTTTGTTTCTATTCTTGCTTAATTTTTGCCCTGAAAATTTTAATTTCCAGCTCTTTGTAATCGAATCAAAACTTCATTATCTAAGTAGTATTGGCAGCTCTCAAAAAATGTAACCTTAATCTCACAGTACTGTAGTAGATGATTTCAATTATTTTTTCCCTTTAAAAATCCGATCAGATTCAAGAGCTTCTAGTGACAAAGAAAAGCCTGAAAATAAGACAAAAACATCTTAAAATAATCAAAAGCTAGAAGAATAGAAAAATTGAAGAATATTATTTTTAAATCCTCGTGGTTCTTAAGCCCATTTTCAATTTGAGGAGGCTGAGCAATTGATTTTGTGGATATGGCTAGTTATTTAAAAATTTTTTTCCCATAACTAGCAAAGGTTAGACTCCTACCAAGGTTTTACAGGGCTGTGTTCTGCACGCTAAGTGAAAAACACAGTGCCAATCCTTCTTCCCCCCTCCTTCAACTTTCCCATTAGTTTTACACTCTGACGTTTTAAAAAATGTAAATGTTGAATGTTACCTATTTATATACAGAGGCCATTTACTCTACCATTCAGGGTAAAAGCACATCATTATCATCCGAAATATTAAATTACTTTCCAGTTTATACCACGTGGGAGTTAAGTTTTGTACAGCAAATGGATTTCTCGCCGATTGCCAATGTTACTTTCAAAAAAAAGTGTGTGTATTAAGCGGAGGACCGGACTGTGGAACCTGCAGTGTAGTGAGAGGCTTGGAGCTTCAGTCTTGCAGATGCACTGAGTCGTCATCTGCCATATCTCCACTAAAAGGTGAAAAGGTAGAGTTTAGCATGATGGGACTTGTGGCGTGCACATTTTCCACCCACGTTGTTGGCTAATAGCTCAATTGTAGCCCATCTTCCCTGTCCTTCAGGATACCTGACAGCAGGATGCACGCTGCTGGACAGGGCTGTAGGTAGCACACGTTGCCTCTGCTGTATCCAATCCATCCTGCCAGCACTAACGAGTTTCGTTCTCTCTAGAGTGCTGAGCATGGTTGGGCTCTGGCCCTTGGGCGTGCTCTGGAGCTTTGCCTAAATCCACACTGTAGCATAGGCTTGTGCATAAACAACACTGCTGATGAACAAGCTGGGACTTGAGAATAGGCTCAGATCTACATTTAAGCAGTGGTGTAGACTGCTGAATACTCAGCTCGAGAATTCAATTTAATCTTGTCTGGCAGCAAGGGGTGTGCGCAGATGTACAAGGGACCTACTAACTCAAAAGATACCAGAACCCACAACCTCACTGAAGTCAACAGAAGCTTTGGATTTGAAGTTGTTTCTATTCTGTAACTACAGGAGTTTTTTACATATGCAAACCAGAGAAGCCCACAAACTTTCCATAAACAGGTATAAGAAAGTTATACTACTACTCTAACCACACCTTCTCAATTCTGTGTGGTAAGTATTACAGTGTCTGCAGGAGCAGGGAGTCCCACTGGATGTTATTTATTTCTAAGAGAAGTTCCATAGACTTCTGACTTAAGAAGCCTGTATGCTCTTTTTAAGTACTGTTTGCTGAACTGGGCTCTAAACAGCTGTCTGCCTCCTTTTTTTTTTCTCCTCATACACTCCTTACAAGCGCATGCAGTGTCAGACATCATCTAGTCCTTGTACACTTCTACAAACAACACATAAAATCTATTTGTTTGTTGGATACCTGTGCTGAATATGACATATACCAAAGCTCTACAAAGTCAGCTGTTTGATAGATTTATTGTCCCTTCAAAAAAAGTTCATGAATACCCGTGAGATGTTACTTTCTTGTGGATTTGTGCATTAGGAAACTGATGTCTGATAATTTAAGTGTAAAGTAAGTCTTCTTTAACTAACAACATCAGAAACAACTTCCAACAAGAGCTTCTAGAAAATACCCAATTCACTGTGCAAGGATTCATTTTTATCTCTATATTATACCACTGATGTGCCAAACAGGAGCAGAATTGTTTGCATTGATAGAATAACATGCTCTACCCTTCTTATGCTAGCCATTTGCTTTATTTTTCTTTTGTGCTCCCTGGGAGATAAAGGGCATGATATTAAACTGTTCTGCCATCTTGTCATACTTTGTTGGTTACTATTTAAAATGTAGCAGATATAGTTTCAAAGTGATACGAGAATGCAGTCTAATAACTAAGCACAATACACATAACTTACTGAAGGCTATTTATTTAGTAGAAAACATTTCACACGTTTGTGTGTTATACAGAAGATGCTTTAATTAGGTTATTGTATTTGCCTGTCATATTGTACTGGCTTTGTACTGGAAATAGCCTTATTAAAGAGAAAGACTGTCTTTTCTATGACCGAGGTTTCTGATATTTAGAGAAAGATAAAACAAAAAGAACAAACTGCCTGAGCATTTCTTTGACATTCTGACACACTATCTCCTAAGCTGATGCTCTCGAGGTGAAAGCTAAGAAAAGCAGAGAATGAAATGCTTTGCCTTTTCTACTCCCTAGCCAGTAATAAGCCCTTTCATAATCAGCAATAGTCAAAGATATTCCACTCCATCAAAACCAAACACAAGTCATCCCCTGCGGATCCAACAAGAATTTTCAATTTTCCACCCTTTTAGTACAGGTGCTTTTTTAGAGTGACTTAGAAGAAGACTACTCAGTGCTCAGCCATCTGGTCATATCCAAATCCCCAGATACTTTGTCTCACAGGCTATAAAATGAATAGTTTTAAGGCAAATGAAAAAAAAAAAAAATTAGGTGCAGCATTCTTATTGTGAACTGTACTGTGGCATGCTGCTCTCTCACTAATTCAGGGACATCCCCTCCTGAATTCTAAAGCGAGTTTCATCCAGGTCCTTCATTTTCCAGGATGGTGGCCACCAAGGGATAGAAGCAGAAAAAATGTGAGGATCTTGAAGGCACCATTAGCAGCTCCATTTTCTGTTCACACACATGCACATACCAGCACAGGAAGAGAGAATTTGACTAGAAAAGACGTTTTTTTCTTATACTCAAAATGAAGCCTCTTGCAAAAAGTGGTAGTTGTTCCACCTTGGATTAATGTTCCATTTCCTCTGATATTTCTCTGCATTCGCTGTTCTTATTTGTCCCCAGCTAATTCTATTTTCACAGTTTTCTCCTCATTTTCTCTTTTACCGTCTTTCTCATTTTTACATCTTTTACTATTGATTTTCAAGCCTAATTACAACCACAACCGTGCATTTTATTTTCTCTCACACAGCAGGTGAAATTTCATCACTGACTACAATGAACTCAGACAGATGACAAACACAATGGACTACAACTGACAGCAGATCATTTATCAGCTTCTACAATCAACCCATTTGAAATAAATATAAATGCATGAGAGTGAAACAAGCAAAAAGTTCATATAGCAGGTTGATAATAACTTCCATTCTGACTTTCACCAATCTTTCTGGTTTATATTTTCTATTAGCCAAGAGAAAACACTACGGTATCTCTAATGCTTCTGACCAGTCACTTAGGATTTGAAAGCAAGCACCTTACTGCACCTATTTTCTCATGCTTATACTTTTGTCATCTTTCAGTTGTGGAGTTGGGCTAGCTTCTGCTTTGAGTTGACCTTTCTAATGAACTTTTCTTCCAAAGGATTCCTTTTATTTTTATGGTTTGTTTTTGTTCGTGTGTTTGGGTTTGGTTTTGGTTTTTGGTTTTGTGTGTGGGTTTTTTTGTGGTTTTTTTTTTTTTTTTTTTTTTAAGTACAGAAAAGGTAACAGAAATGGCAACAATGCTGCTTAAAGCTACAGAATAACCTTCTTGCACAGAGAGAATTAGGATTTTTTCAGACTGGAAAAGTGATAACAATGAGTTGATAAGCTGGAGGGCTATAAAACAGAGAAACTGCCTATGAATAATATTTTTCCTCACATCCCAATAATTTGATAGTGTACCCATTAGTTAGGTAGAAAGCTTAAAACAAAGAACAAAGAGAAGTACTTTTTCACCCATCACACAATTAAATTGTGGAGACTCACTATCACAGACTGTTGTAGAGGTAATGTGTAAATAGGTTCAAAGAAAGTCACAGAGTAACTCCACTGGCTGCCCTGACCACAATGGTTCAAATACTACCTCTACTCAAGAAAACTCCAAACTAGTGTTTGCACGACTGTC
>NW_009188273.1:99476-112199 GCF_000690835.1 Fulmarus glacialis | reverse complement strand
GTCCTTATTCTTACCTGCTTTCCCTAAGTATCAGATACTAACTGCTATTGTAGAAAGAATACAAGATTAAACGGACCTTTAGTTTGACCCAGGTCTCTTCTTGTGTTAACAATAAAACTGCAATGTAAATCTTTTGATTTGACATTGTTTACTGGGGAGTGGGGGGAAGAAGTTTTCCCACATTCTGTACGCATTCTGCACTGGCCTTACATGATCCAGATCCACCCCCACTGCTGTACCTAGAGTCACTTGCACATGAATCTGCCTTGTGAATCATGCCTAAAAAGCATACACTACTTGTTATGCACTGAAGCATACAGATAGAGAGAAAATGTGTTTTGGCATTGGGTTTGGGTTTTTTTTTTTTTTTTCCATTGTTCCCCCCTCCTCCCCCTGCTTTTTTTGAGTGGATACCTCAGTGGTTTGCAGAGATCAGGCACACAGCAAAAGCGTTTTCTCTCTTAATGGTTTGATATCTCTAGAATATAACTAAGTTTCTCATTTTTTTCCTACCTTCTTGCATGGCTCAATACATCTCAGCCATACTGTAGACATAGCAATGAAAATAAAGGACTTATTGAAAAGATTTTTTAATTTAAAACCGACAGAAGTGTCATATAAATGTCAAAGTCAATAGCACAGATCCCAAAGTCAATAGCACAGATCCATTTGCCTTGGCTGGTGAAACCAAATTTGAGATAAAAAAATGCATTAATTCCCTTTCTTGAAAACATTTACAATGAGATCTCATGTATACCATGGTAATAAATGTAACGTAATGACGAATTACACTAATGGCCACGTTACAATAACCTACATACTGCATTGAATGTCTCTGCCAGGTACAGAGACGTACCCATTCTTTCCAGTACCATTCAGGTTGTTTCAAATTGTGACCAAGTTCAGCCTCATCTCAGCAGCTGTCTCTTGAAACTGCACAATATATAAACCTTTTTCTAGAGAGTCCAGTGTAGAAGCAAATCAAGTTTAATCATGCTTAAGATACAACACTTACTCTTTGAGATGTCTTGTTCTCATACAGAAGCAGCTTTAAGTCTAACGTTACTCTGGACTCACAATTTAAAAAGCACTGAAAAGTACGTGCTATCTTTCACAAACACAAGGGACATACAGGAAAGATTCTGAAAAGCTGTAAAAGACTATGTGTTGTCTCAGACTGGCTTAGCAGAAATAAATCCTATTAGCTTAATATGTATACACATATACACAGAAAAGGGCAGCTTTTCTTCACAAAACACACATTTTTCAGGTGCTGTGCAAGTGACTGCCTGTCTAATAATAAGACAGGTTATGTAGTACCCTTATTTTATGATCTCCGTTTAACCTATGTTTTGCACTGCACACTTGTAGACACATGCTTCAATTAGTGTGAAACAAATGGCATAATTCCAGATCCACTAAACCTCGGAGACCTATATTGTCATGCATACGCAGCATGCATTTACTACTATGTCGGAAGCCGTATCCCTTCACCTCCTCTTCTTTTTCAAAAGAAGCCACCTCTGAATAAATGGGATAAATAACTCCCAGGTGGTATTACAGCAGATACTTAGAAATCACAGCTAAAATAGACCCTCATTTATTTGTAGGTAAGCTTAGTGAGGTGAGCAAACTGTGACCCAACTGAACCGCGTGCAAAGCTGCCCACTGCTGGTGTTCATGCTAGAAAGAGACAACTTCTTCCCACAGGTTTATGTGGCAAGGGGAAGAGAGACTTTCCAAACTGATCAATACCAAGCAATATCTAAAACAATCACACACAACAGAAATGCTCGGAAGTTCCTTGGGAAGCTCTGCAGCAGCAGCAGCATACCCTGCACAGGCCTCATCCTGCCAGGCTTCACTCCAACCCATTTTTTTGTTGCGTTTGGGTTTGTTTTGGTTTTTTTTTTTTTTAATGTGCTTATTCCACTTCTGATCAGGACTGCAAAATCTCCCTACAGTACAGTATTCCTCTGCAGCACCCATGTGCCTACAAACATGCCCATGACATGTATGATAGAGACCTACATATCAGGACCCAGCCTCTTCTGTGTCTGGCAGATGAGGCCAGTTACCGCTTCCTCAGCGGGGCAGGAGGGGCAGTTCTCTACCATGCTCTGCCTAGATTAATGTAGGAACTGCTCTGAAAAAGTAATGAATCCACTTTATTAGTTGAAGGCATGCTAGAGACTTCCCCATACAAGCAGCAGCCCCGTTACGGTAATTATGCCCACAGAGCATCCTGTTCACTTTGCCCTCAGAAAGAGAATAAAGACAGAAAGAAAATTTTCTCCAGTCATGCTGAAATCACTTCTAGGCTGCAGCACATTTGAGAAGAGCAGTTGTAAGGAGCTTAATGGTTGATATTTTGGAACTGCACCATCCTAAATAATAGCTGCAAGGAGCAAATGTGAGGTCCTCAGAAGCCTCAAGCCCCAGAAGACTGTGTAGAGCAGAACCCTTCTTTGTCCTGTAGCTGGCTCTGGGAAGGGGGCACCTGGGTACGGCTGGAGAACTCTGTCCTGCAAGAGGAACTCGCTGCTGTCCATGTTAGGGCTACTTTGCCTAAGCTGACCGGAGAACCCAGCCCTGTATAAAAGAAATACTGAAGAAATGTAAAGTTTTCAAACAACTCATTTAAAGCTCACTATGATGCTGACACTTGCCTCCTTAACAACGCGGCATGTGTTTTAATTTTAAAGTTTGCTTGGTAAGATGGAGTAAGAGGGGAAGAAAAAAGAAAAAAAAGAGGATTGCCAAATAAAGTGATCTCTAGGAGCTGAGCATTGAATAAATCCTACGTGTTTTCAATTAAGTGGTAGTTTTACAATTAAAGCCTTTGATTTTCATAAAGCTGTTGCAGCATGTCAGAGGAGCAGAGGAAGAAAAGGGTTGGGGGTGGGAAATCACAGAAGGAGGCATGATACTTCCCCCTGCGGAAGCCTAACATTCATTTTACAACTGATTCATCGAGCAGAAGCATCTTGCCACAGCAGCCACCCACTTGATGATGACAAAGCACAGACACCTCAGTCATGATGGCACAGTACAGTCAGGCATGACATCTCCAAGTAGGTATGGGTGGCTAACGTTACTACCCTGACACCTACACTCTGAGCTTTGCCCACCCTCTTACCATGTGGAAACAAGTCACTTCAAACCTCAAGGCAAGCAGTATAATAAACTCATATATAGTCAAACAGGAGATTTATGTTCCCTTACGGATTGTTAGGAAAATGCTTCCTGACACACTGCAAAGTGGGTTATGCAAAAAGAAAACATTGAAATTTCATATCAAATAAGTGAATCAGGACTTTATCACAAATATATCATTTCATTCTTTAAAAACATCCTAAAATTCAACACAATGACTGACATTATTCCAAGGAATTCAAGTAATCTTGAGGAAATTGTTCAGCTTTCCTGTCGCTTGTGAAGGATGCAAGAGGTTAGGTTTATTTAGGACAGAGATGGACGTGTCAAGTCATGGCACAGGGTGATCTTGAGGGAAACATTAATGCATTAACTCTAACGTGTTTTTGTATTAGTGAATCTCTCTCCCCAGTCCCCTCCCCCAAGTATGTAAATTGGCAATAAATGATTGGCATTCACTAATGTGCCTCCAAGCAGGCTAGGGATAATTAGTAAAGCATGTAGACACCCTGTCCTAAGAGCCAATTGTGACAAATCCACAAAATAATGAATCTCTATTAATAGTTAATGATGTACGTCAAGAAGAGCCCGGTCTTTGGGCTTTTCCCCTTTAAGAGTATGTGTTATCCGCTTGTGTTTCAGCTGGTCAAGCTGAATGCCTTCCTCCCCTCGTGCTGGCCTGCTTTGAATCTCAGCCAAGATGAAGTAATTGAAAACTACCAGCCTGAATACTTCAGAAGTCTATCATGGAACAAGATTCAACAAGCCTCTTCTCAATTTGTAAATATGCTGGAATATAAGTAGTAAAAAGGCTCCAATGTCAAACAAGTTTAAGCATTAGCTGTGCTGTTTTATGAGTGCTACAGTGGTGCTTAATACTTTATACATTAAACCCTATTAACACTGTAAAGTTACTTTATCCCTGTGTTCCTCACACCGATTTGCTTATAGATTTTTAAAGAGCAAATTATATACTTTTTTTTAACCATTCAGCTTCTGCAGTGCTGTATATATATTGATAGTTTTAAAGTCATATTTAGAGGCCTAGGTTCACAAAACATCATATTTCTAAAAATTGCCTTCCTGTCCTGCACTACAAGTTGACAAAAAAAAAAAATCAAAGTAGTTTTAGAAAGAACCTGTGTTTTGTATATTTTTTTTCTAACATGGTAAGTTACCTATGTTGGATATACACATATTCATTAATGATGACCCACTTCTGGGTTGTTGGAACATATCAAAATACCAAAGTAAAATGTAAATGAAACACAAACCTTTGCCATGTGGAGAGAGACCAAGAGTAATAGTGAGAATTCAGATGACATTACAATTTAATGAGGAATGTTCTTAAGTCCTCCTGGTTGTTTGCAACATACTGCCTCTTGATGTCCAAACATTACTGACAGGCCATGTGCTGTTAATCGGACTTAAAAAGTTACCCGCTCCAAAATTCATCACTGTTAATAGCTTAACCTCTTTATTGTCTTCACAATTAATCTCCTTACTAGCAGAAAAGTTGAAACAGTTAACTCTACATACAGTGGGTTGTAATCAGCGGTGTTACAAACTTGAACCAAAACGTCTTAACCCAAACTTCTGGGAGGTATTGATCCAGATCAAAGAGTAGCAGGTTATGTCCCTCCCTAATTATTTAGAAGTACAGCTGGCAGAGTATTGGTAATACTTGATTCCTTGTGGCTTACACAGGAATTGTGTTTTTTAATTTGATCTCATTGAAAAGGCAGAGTTTTAAAAGAGAATTCAGGTGATTTACTGTAATCAGTGGAAGAGCAGCGCAGAGGATGGTCATAAGGAAGAACTTTTAAATTATCAGATTTTAACATGACAGGGTCCCTCTTGGAAGCTTTCACACCCTCTGTTTAAAAAGAATAAGAAGCATATAAAACCTAAGCAAATGTTTCTGAGTATGGCCCCTACCTTTGTCAGAAAAGGTTAGTGAATCCCCATCCTTTATTTGCCTTCCTTTGTTGTCTCTTCAGAGACACATCACTGCAAGTCATCAAACCCTATGGAACCATCAGAGGTAAAGAGCAGCTGAGGGTTTGAAAAGTGCCAGAGCATTAATTAGCTCAGAATTCCTGAATCTCCACTGATCTAATGAAAGTTACTCAATCACAGGATGATGTGGAAAGCCTAAGAGTGGCTTTACAGTTAAAGCACAGAAGTGGGAGGCAAGAAGTGTAGGTTCTATTCTTACTGCCAGCACCTGTGTGCAACCTTAAACAAACCATCAGTTTTCATTGCTCATTTTCTCTGTATGTAAAATGGAAGTAATTGTGCTCATAGGACTATTCTTAAGCTAACTTCACCTCCATCCAGAAGCACTTTGGGATCCTCAGGTTAGAGAAACCACTCAACTGTAAAATATCATTTAAAATATGTATTTTACTGGATGTGTTAAAATCAGTATTCCCTGTACCAGTGTAAAATAGAATTTTGAGTGTGGGATACCAAGTCTAGATAATTTAACTGTTACTTTGAAATGTAAAAATGTTGTTTGTAAAGGGTTTTTCAATTCAGCAGATGACTGTAAAGCAGCACTTCAAACAGCTTTGCCTAGAGTATCTATTATTAGTAAACAACTATGCTTTACGGGATTATTTTGCAACATTTTGCATTAGGTGTACTTGAAGTAGGCTTCTGAAAATAGAGCTTCAAACATGTTAAAAGATAGTATGTGTGTGCATGTATATATTTTTACATTTTATAAAAATTTGCATTTCTGTTTTAACAGAAACAGAAGTAACTACAGCAATGACATTCAATATCTGACTCACTTTTATCCTCAGTAAAGGTGACACACTGCAGAAGAACAAAGCACGGAGACGGTTTGGCTTTGGCTATTTCCTGTTTAGTCAGAAATAGCTGCTGGAGCTGTATTTATCCCTAGCATCACATCAGCAAACAGCAATCCTCCCTAAAGACATCTGTCCAGTAGGTCCTGGACGTAAACTCTGAAAAGGTTTGGTTTGTGTGACTCCTATCAGTTTCAGGAAGTTTTATGTAAGAAAGAGTATGAGAGTATTTATTGTATTAGGATTGTTAATAGGACTGGATGACTGTCTTAAGATTTTTCCTTTCAAACAGATGCACAGATTTGTCTACTAAAATCGTTTTGCTTAGTCTTCAGTCAGTATTGTGCTCATCTCAGTGTTTTTTTGCTAGGGCCTTTCTACCCACACAAATGGCAAACATTTAGTAAATATTTGTTGAAGGCTTCAAATATAATCTACTTCTCATTGCATTATAAAACTCAAATTCAGACTGTTAGCTAAAATAAAAAGGTATAGTCTGTATGCAATCATCAGTTCAACTCCAGCAAACTGGGGCTGAAAGCAGGTCAAAGTCATAAATAAATTCATAGCCTTGGCCTAAGACTAAGCCTCAGTCATTAACAAGAGCAGAATAACACTTTCTTTCAAACCTGAAGAACAGAGTTATTTGAGTTCAAATTCCTAAAATGAAAGTGTTGCCACATGAACCCACCTGCAGGATGAGAGGAGAAAAAACAAACAACAATCCTCACTCGCAACAGCACCCTCCTTGTCTCACGACTTTTATTAGAGAGCTCTCCTGAAGTCTTTGAGTGGGTTTCCCCACTCAAAGGGAGACTGAACCGTGCCAGGCAATATAACAGAAAAGATATGGCAGCCCCATTTTAATGAACTAAAAATACTGAAAACACTGCTCAACAGTTTAACTTTACTGCTTTTTCAGGAATGTGATTGTCTCTTACTAGTTCTTGGCTCCAA
Source organism: Fulmarus glacialis (assembly GCF_000690835.1). Classification (NCBI taxonomy): domain Eukaryota; kingdom Metazoa; phylum Chordata; class Aves; order Procellariiformes; family Procellariidae; genus Fulmarus; species Fulmarus glacialis. Next base: position 105,270 of record NW_009188273.1, on the reverse strand, counting down.
AAGACTCATACTGCTATCAAAAGTGCTAGTAGTAGACAGAGACCCAAATCAACATAAGTAAAAGTAAATATAAAAGTAAGTAAAGGTCAACATATAAGTTAAAAGGCAACTTTTTTTTTTTCCTGGTGAAATCAGAAAGATAGACAAGTTACATTTTTTCCAAAACTACGCTTTCCAAGTCCTATTATATAATGCCTCTCACATGCGCACTTCCACCTGAAATCAAGGAAGGTCAGTATGCTTTAGGATTTCCCTTTTTTCTTTTCTTTTCAAAGAAAGGGAGAGACAAATCACCATGCAGGGAAGACCTGTAGCACTGCATGCAGGGGCAATAGGTAGGCTATGGTGAACCTCTGTAAGGGTTTTCTCCATTTTTGCAGTGGAAAAGCTCCAAAGACATTTCCTATGTCAGCAAAGATTTAAGAAAGCAGCTGAATTTTTGCCTTTGCAGATGAAGAATGACAAAGCTACCCAAAGATAGGCTAACATCAGGTTAGCATCAATAACAAGAATGCCTTTACCTTGCACATCAGGAGCAGACAGCATCACACATGAGCTCATCATGCAGGGTGACAGCTACCAGCATTCCGGTGTAAAAAAACCTCTAGAATAAGCTGTTATTTTCAGTCCAAGGATAGGACACAACTGCCAACACCACTTATCTTCTGCAAGTTAGGCAGCAATACCCAGCTCTTTACAGCAACCCAGAAATCTCTGGCCATAGAGCCTTTCTGTGCCTTCTCTTCTGCAAAAGCTCCCACTACCTAACCCACCCCTCTTTCTAGGCTTCCGCCTATTTAATCTGCCAACTGGGACTAAGACCTTAGCTGATTCCCAGCACCTGGGCCATTTTACTGCCTTGGCCAGCTGTTCTTCCAGGGCTTTAAAGATCAGGAAACTCTGCTATCCTGCTCGTCATATAAAAAGAGGATATGCTTTCATAGTAGGAGAATTACCAGCTTTTGTTGTACTTGGTCAAGCAGTATGCTTAGAGAGCACACAACCCAAACCACCAGATAAGTCATTTGCTTTATACCAAAGCAAGCTGAGAAGAGAGAAGTGGAAACTGTCAGAAATTACCTGAATCAGGCATACAGCATTATCTTTATGCAATGTGACTTTGTCTCAGACTGAAATAGGGCACAGCTGAATTTGTAAATAGCCTAGTATTCACCCCTCTGTCCTTGTGTAAATTAAAACATGAACCTTTTGAACGACAATTCTGGTGTCATCTGCAATCTTTTCTGCAGGCTCCATGTGGAGCCACCTTGGCAGGTGACTGAGATCTTACCAACTCCCTATTTTAGGTCAACTTCTACCCTATTATTTTACACCTTCCCTCCCCCTCTTAATTCCCTAGCAAAATGACACCTGCCTTCGGCCAGATGGACAAAACCGAACTGTCTACCCCAAACCAACAATAATATTGTACATGTTATACATCAGTTTAGGAACAGCTGGGTTTAATTCATCTTTCAAAGCTCGATGTCATCGCTGATACTAAGACAATACAATATTATTACATAGTAGTTAAAATCTACTACAGATATAATCTATAAGGTGAAGGAAAAGCCTAATTAAAAAAAGAATTAGTAGAGGGAATGCTTGGAAAGTATCACAATATGGTAAGCCAAGTGCTCATAAACTCTGCTAATTTGCACGCGTGATGCAAATCCACATGTAAACATGATTCTACCAACAAAGTGACATTGCTGTTCTAAAAACATTCCATAGTGTGCTACTGGGATTTTTTTATGCTTTTTTTTTTCCATGTATACATACCAAAAATATATTTTAAAATTGATACTTATTTTAAACTGATACTTATTACTATGACATTTCAAAATTACACACGGACAAGACTGCTGAGGAGTAGTATATAATACTTGATTTAACAGATTTTTGCCATGAAACATGTTGGAGATGAAGGCAAATAGGAGGCGGTGATGAGATATGGTGACACTGAAATAAGGATGTATCTACAGAAAAGATTTTTGTATATACTTATATAAGGTTTCTGCATGATTTGGTGGTGATTTAAAAATTAAACTAGATGGCAAATTCTATTTTCTTTCCTACCTTTTAGAAAGCTTTCCTTTTAAGTGGAATGCTACATTAGTCATTCTGGGTTCAACTGTGACAGAAACTAATCTGGGCATCTGCAGTGTTCACTATTAGCTGCTTTTATGATCTTGTGGATGTTTTTTGAGTTGAGCATTAATTACAAAACATTGCAGTATAAATATGTATGTATTTCTTGGAAAATTGATGCAGTCACCGTTACTATTTGTGTTGCTGTCCATGTTTCAGCCATGTTCGAGGTCCCATTTGTACCTACAGAGGAGAAGGTATGTGACTCTAGCAGCTTCCCATCCAGGAGAGTGGTTTTGTGGAGAAAACGTAGCCCAGGCTTCTCTGCTAAACTTTATTTATTTTTCTGTTATTTGATTTTTCCATGCCACTCGTGTCCTTGTTTTGCCACCTGCTGTATCTCATTCAGCGTATAATTTATAAAACTCTGGAAGAAGGATGGAGACAATCTTCTTGTTACTGTTCTGTACAATACAAAGACAAAATGATCCTGGGTATAGATAGGAACGAAGCCATACTATGGTATCAATGATTATATTCCTCATCCTGATTTCAAATTAGATCTAGAAAAAAATCTGACTAATTTGGTAACGTTGAGATTCCTGGGTATTTTAAAATGTGCCCATTTGTATTTGCAGTGTAAATAGTCACTGCCAAGAACAAATGGTATCTTGTGGTTAGCGAAACAGGGGGGATCAGAAGGCTGCTGCTGCTATTTAAGTCATCTGGAATTTTGCCACTGGTACAACAGGGCTGAGATTTCATGCTGGGCTCTGAATGTAAATGACCAACTCTGTGCCAGAGGGGAAGCCACGTATCCTTTTTGTCTTGGTGGGCTCAATTGCAAATATAGGTAAAACCAAGACCATGCTGCAAAAGTCACACTGCCTCAAAGGTGAGATTTCCTGAAAAAAAATGGGTCTGACTCTCCATTTGCTACACAGCCACTTAACAGTGACGTGTTATGACTGATTTTGGTGCAGGTGCAAAAGAGGGCAGAGAAATGGATCTAATGTGTTTTAAAAAAAAATAGGACTTCTAAGCTTCCACCCAGATACTGCGAGATGCCATGTTTCTGCTGACCATGCTTAACAAACATGTTCTATTTGCATTTGTCTGGGCCAAACCATGAACACTTTTAAGCAATTCTAAACTATATCTTGATAGTTACTTTTGTTTTTCTCATTCATACTCTGACTTATGTATGATTTATAATATTTCTACTGGGAAAGCTTCATAGGCAAGTAAGCTTTCCCTTGTGAGGTTTTGTACATTAGCATTTGGAGGCATCTTTTTACTTTTCCTATGGTAATATTTCCTACATCGATTTTCAACTTCGTCGTTACTGGAAATTGTCTAGGTAATAATTTTAAAGATGTTAAAGAGCTGCTGGTATTTCATGCAAAAGCCTGACAAACATTCCATTAAAAATTGTGCTGGTGATAATTCATCAAAAAGCACACTTCTCTAATTCCTTTCCTTTATTACAGACTTTGCCACCTGAAGTTACACGCTTAATTTCTAAATACATGATTTGCTCCAGTTCCTCTTGTTTGTATTCTCCCCAGGAGAAGATGCTGAGTCGGACAGAGATAAAGAAAAAGAAACTTCTAACGTAACTAGTCATTTATCGTGTTCAACCCAAGATAAAGATGCCTGAGTTGCAACAATCTTTCAAGCTTTCTTTTTATCAGGATCCTGTAAAAAGCTCACATTGAGACCGCAAATGGAAAAGAAATAGCAGTTTTATTGGTACAAATGCAAGATCATCAGCCCCAGCTTATGTAATGCAATGAGCAAAAATGAGATGGCAAAAATTAGGAGCGTAATTTCCACTTCATTGAAGAACTTTTTTCAGACATTTTCCACTTGTAGTTACCCTTACTATTTGTTTTCAGTCACCATTCACATGCTAGGCATAAAGTATTCAAGTTTTTATCTCTATATATCTTTTACCTAGCTATTACTTTCATAGGTACAACAAATTAGCTACATTTTTATTCAGTTCTTTTCATTAGCACATTGAGTTTAAACAGAAAGTATTCAGATTACATGGATTAATTAGATGTTTTATTAAAAAAAACAGGAAAATGAGTTGCAGAGTATAATATAAAACACAGCAGGCTTTGACTTTCTGCCTGGAAGCTGTTTAAAAAAATAATAATAATTAAGAAGGAAATGAAGAGTACACTGTATTCTATGCATAAATCAGAGATATTAAAGGCAAATATTTGCTTTTAGATTATGATGAACTCAGATTTATAAAAAAAAATGGACTTGAGATGTTAATTTAGCTAAATATGAGCTCTAATCAGTCATTCCTCCTGCATCATCTTCCATGGCTATGCATAATAATAGTAGAGGTGTTCATACTGTAACGCAACCTGTCACTGTAAGCTAGAGCCTGAGGATGTTTTCTCCCCTTATCCTTGAATCCCCTTTGCACAGCCCTAAGCCCCATCACACATTTAGAAGGAACAGTTCAAAAACTAGATGGAATATAATAAATTAATCTGGACTTAGTGGGTGGATAAAAGGTCCAGCAGGGGTTTGTTACAGACCCTGGGGACAAGAAGAGAGAGGAAAATGGAATATTGCACAATGACATTAGTAAGGCAAACAGAGATAATACTCTGTGTGCGCCTGTGTGCATGTGTCTGTGGGTGTCTACAGAGAGTGGTGGGGGAAGGGTGGCATCAGTATTCTTAGCCTTGAATCATCTTAATGCAATAACAATTGAATACTGCTAGCCTACTTCCAGAGATCCAAGGAAGGAGTGTTTCTACATCTGTCCTTAAATTATCACACAAAACCAAATCACAGACACAGGAACTCCTACAGCAAAAAGAAAACAGCATTAGCAAGTCTCCATTCTGAACACCCTTACTTCGGAATTTGAAAACATCTTTCTCTGATCAGAACCCCCAGAGAAGGAAGGTGTGCGCAGTCTGGATTAAGTTGTTATGATACAACTTTTTAATAGGAAATGCAAGAATGAATTATTGCCCTTTTGAAAAACAGATAAACACAAGTGTTAAATACCAGAAACCAGGTTTGTTCTTATATGTACTCTTAAATATACTACCAGTGCCATTTCAATGTTGAGAGCCAAGGTGGCAGCTGCACTGGGTTCAGGCAGTGCTATCACCTTTCTAAGGCAAGATTAAATGACAGGCAATAAAAATGCTTGTGTCCTGCCCACAAGCTGTGAAATGGGTTCTCCCTTTCACACAGACTCGGCCTTGCTACATGCTTATGAACCACCTTCAGACACCAAAGTAAAAGTGTGTAATTTTATAAAGGATACATCGCAGAATGCAGAGAAGCACACAGCAAAATCGAGTACAAGGAAACGAAAGAGCAGGTTCGAATGGATTGAGAATCGCATTGTCAGAAGCCTACAAACTGACAGGTTTGGGAAAGTAATTTCTGATGATCCATTTGAAATTTGTACCTAAAATACTAAAGGTATGAATGAAATGTTCCTGTCTTGAATATACATTCATCAAAACCTGACATGCAATATGCACTTTGAGATTGATTTGAAATGAAACAAAACTTTAATGTAATTCTAAAATATGCCTAAATACCAATTGCTCCTCATTCCCTTTTTCCACACCTACCATAAGCAAGGGCTTGCCATAGCTCATGCAACAGAGTTGGGTCATTACACATTATATCACGGAATATAGATGTCAGTGCT